>NW_025336259.1:2784231-2911218 GCF_004798865.1 Varanus komodoensis
TGGCTGCCGGGGATGTCCTGCGCGGCCGCCCAGCCAGCCAGCCAGCCAGCCTCTCCGCGGCCGCCCCGCCCCTCGGAGCCGGACCTGCCGCGGGGGGGCCGCGGGGGGCGCGCGCCCGCGGGGGGCCGGGCCGGGGCCGCCTGCGCCGCGAACTTCGGCGGGACTGCGCGCTCGCTCTCGCTGGAGCCCTGCTGCCCCCGGGCCGGGGCTGCCGGGGGTCGGTCGCCGGGGGCGTCGGGAGGCGACCGGGCGAGAAGCAGCCCAGCGCTGCCAAGCGGGAGAGGAGAGGGACGTGCCAGGAGGCGGTGAAAAACGAGCCCCCCCCCCCGCTTTATTTCTTTTATCCTTTTTTGCTTCTGGCATCCCATTTTTTAATTACTAATAAGCAGGGTGGCCACTCCATTAAAGAAATTGCGGTAAATGTGAAAGCCGCTGGAGGACGAGTTGAATGTATGTTTAATAATGAGAATCATGATGCAAAATAGTATGATGAAAAATGTTACTGATAGGGCTGCTACCCTTCGATTAATCAATATCTGAATTGATTAGCCGTCTATGGTACGTTTTCGTCGAAGGACTGAAAACCCTGCCTGCCAAAGGGCTTACAATTTAAAAGACACGACACGAAAGGGAGAAGGGCAGAGGAGGGATGAGGCAAGCGAGCGAATTCGGTCACCCACTGTTCAAGTGACATAGTAGGACTCAGCAACCTGCTGGAAAGGAAAGAGTTAAAGGAGGGGGGCCCGAATGGAGCTGGTCTTATGGAGTGGTCCCCCCCTGTATTGTGAGGCTGTGGCTGGATGGCAGTGATAAATGAGACCTGCTCTAGATGTTGAAATGCACCATATAAAGGCTTCCTCTTCAGCCTGCAAGGTTTAGGCTACACTCCTGAACCCAGTTTCCCCGGGGGAAGCACCACGGAATTCAGCAGGACATGCCCCCTGAGCAGACACGCATAGAAGGCCCTGTTAGCCAATTGCTTGGTTAGTTGAATTGATCCCACAGGCATTGCCTAAAATATGTCTCGTATTATTGGTTAGCATACTGAAAAACATGTTAAACATCCTCTTAATACCATTCCTTATAAAAATGCAGGTGGCAAGCAGCATCTTAAAAGAGGATTTCTTCCTCCTGGTGAAATCAGACTGTCAAACGCCTTTTCTGGGATTACACCATTTGTGATGCACTGGAGAATCTTCCCAAAACAAAGGAAATGCGATTTCTGCTATTTCCAGCAGCAGTTTGCTTCATTTTCTCATTGCAGCCTTTCCGTCGGGCTGCAGCAGCAGAGGGAGAGCATGACGTTCTGCCCAGGCCGTCGGCTCTGTGTGTCTCCCCCGTCCCTGAAATGGGGCGACGGAGAGGATTGAGGGGCTGGAGCAATGACAACATCTGGGATTGTTTAGCTCAGAAAGAGGCAAGTCGGAGGCGTCATGAGAGAGATGTTCAAATTTAGGCATGCTACAGAGAGAGTGGACAGGCGTGGATTTTGATTATCCCATGATGTCAAATAGCGGGAGATTCAGGACAGTTCTGGGAAAGAACTTCATGTAGCACCTAGTTAAACGATGGAATTCACTTCTGCAGGGTGCCACCCGTTTCGATGACGTTAAAGCGTGACTGGACAAATTCGCCGAAGGAGATGCTATCAATAGCCATCTGCTTCCCACCACATCGGGGTGGTTAGTCAGTGTACACCAGTTGCTGGGGAACATGGGCAGGGGTGTGCTCTTGCACTCCTGTTCTCCTTACGGGGTTCCTGTGGGACGGCCATAGAAGGCTAGACAAGATAGACCTTGGTGTGGTTTTTCTTACATTCTTGCTAAGCAACTTTAAGAGCAAGTGTTTGAGTGTGTTTTTCCTCTACCATCCTCATCCCATTTTTCTTTTTATGTTATATCTTTTACATCCATGGTGCCCGACCGTTTTCACTTGTGTACTCCGTGGCAGTCCATTTCCATAAATTGTACCCTTCATATTAGCAAAATGTTAGTAATTAATATAGCTGTTGTTATGTCAAATTTACTGTAGCTGTAAATAAATAGCCCGATAATGGGATTAAAAGTCCATGGAATAATAAGGTAAACAGATATTGTGCAAAACTCAGAAGAGTTTGCCATTATCCATTTTTTCACATAGCCCTAAATGTCCTGGTTTATACCCCTGAGGGTGTGCGTAGCCCAGATGGGAAATCACTATTTTAGACTATAAATTGGCAAGGTTGGTTTCTTTGGTTGCTCATCTTAAGCAAAGCTGAAGAGTAGAGGTTTAAAAAAAAACCTTAAAACAGATAGGTAAATTTATTCTATTAATTAGTCACTGAATTGCAACTGCTCTGAGCATAATTAAGCCTGGACCGAGCCCTCCTAGAATGAGAGGATTCTGAATCCAGGAACTTGGGTTGAGTATGAGGACTGAACAGTCCTGAAGTCTAATTTAGGGCAAGGAAGAGGAACTTCTGTTGCAGCTGGCTGGATCTCAGAACTCCTTGCTACTATCTCCTGCAAAGCAGCAATCTACCAATCTATCCTAAACTACCTTCTGTGCACCTTTGTACTGAATCAAGCAATCTTGGACTGCCCTATTATCAAAAGCAAACTTTACTGAGCATTCTTGGTTGGGCTGCTCCAGAGAACACAACTTGCTGTTTACACATCCTTTTGGAGAGCGATCTTACAGCCCTGGACAGTATCTGAGGGATGATAAGATATTTCCGACTTCTGGATCCCAGGTCAGAGGCAGGGTTCAGACCTCGGAGCTGAGAAACAGCGCGCCACCCCTTTCCCCCTTGCAGCTGGAACGGGAAGAGGCATGGGAGCTCCTCTCCGAGGTCAGGAAGCAACCTTGGAGAGCAGGAGAAGGGGGCATTCTGGGGCGAAGAGTGTCTCTTCCACTCCCGCTTGGCTTGGGATGATCATAAACCTCTGCATTGACCAGCTTGCAGGCTTTGCATCAGGAATGCACCCTTGATGCAAATTATTATTATTATTATTATTATTATTATTATTATTATTATTAGAACATTTCTATGCCGCCCCTTGCCGAAGCCTCGGGGCGGCTTACAACACAATAAAATGCAATACAATATAAAAATAACAATATAAAATTAAAATTAATAATATAAAATAAATAAATATAAACGATATAAAAGAAGTTATAAAAGAAAAGTTATCAAAGAAAAGAAATGAATACATTTGTGTCTCACTCTGAATGGAGAACCGGCGGGTCAAATTCTCTGATGGCCAGGGGGATGTTTTGGTTGGGTGCAGACAGCTGCCAGACTGCACTCTTGGGCTGATTACGCTTTCATGTCTGGGTGTATTTTTTCTCCTTATTTCTGGCCGAGGAGTTGGCATTCATATGCAGATTTGACGCTGGCAGGGTTAGGCTGAGCGGAGAGGAAAAGCGCTTGCTCTTTGTGGCTTTTCTGTGTTTATGCTTCCTGCTCCAAGATCAAAGTCCTGCGGCATCTTCATCGAACAAGTTTTCATAGGCCACTTCATCACTTGCATGAAGGATTATGCTCGTTAGTCAGGGGATCGGTGGAACAAAAGTCGAAAGAGTGAGTCAAATGAAAAAGGGTACCCAATAAAAACGTAATACGAAACTTGAGATAAGCCGTGATTGTGGGTTGTAACATGATCACCTTCCCTGGGCTACGTCAATTGTCTGCCACGGAAACTGTTGTTTCGGTTCAGACCTAAACAAATCAAATCAAACTCCTTGTTGATTTCTCATTCCACAGTTTCTCTCTGGGTGCTGCAAGCTTAGGCCATGACACTTGGTTAAAAAATGGTTTTAAGATGCCTGCCAAAGCTCTCTTGTTTCTGCAGCAACACAATGAATTCAGTTATCCCATGAAGGTTTGTGCCGTAAGAAACATACTGGTCTTTAAAGCCCCACCAGCCACTTTCTTATTTTTTGCTACAACAGAGGAACTCTGAAACTGCTAAATTTCTCTTTCTACAGCCTTCACTTCCTGCAGATCAGCGATGAGACCATCTGGGAAAGCAATGGGGTTGGTGGAAAGGTACAGCTCTCTAGAAAGGAAATGACCTTCCCAGTACTGGAGAGCTTCCATGCTCTATAGGGTTCCCCACTGTTGCTTATTGACCCAAAGATCCCCCTGCCTTTCTCTTTTGTGACATGCTCTAAATCTTCCCCCAAGACTCAGGAAAGTGGAGGCTGCAGATCTGCCTTGCCAAGAAACTTGATTCGTCACCTACCACAGCGATTCACCACATCTGACAGCTTTCTCTGCTGATATGTCTCTAGGGGTCATTGCATTGTTTCCTCAATCGCTGTTTTCTCCTTGGCTGGGGTTACGCAGGAAACTGACAGCCGTTGCGAGGAATGTGCGCGCCACGGAGCGCCAAGCTGGCCTTTGGGATTTCACAAGCAGCTCTTGTCTTGCAGGGAACACCAGGGGATCCCCTGCAAAGGCTTTCTGGAAGAAATACTGTAGGAGTAGAAAATGAGGGTGAACGGGGCAGGCATCCTCCATCAGCAATTCTGCCTGGACTTCGAAAGTCGTAAGTGACAAATGGGGTCAGTGCCTGCAGGTCCCAGAATTCAGAATTTCAGTCCTGGTAAAAACCATGCACTGAATGCCATGTCTTAGAAACAGAGCGAGTCAGAAGGGGCCTCGTGGGCCATCTAGTCTGACCCCCGGCTCCAGCCGGCTCTGCTCACAACATGCCCACCATGTGCATGTCCAGCCTGTCCTTGAACACCTGCACCAATGGGGCCTCAACAACCCCCCGTGGAAGCCCATTCCATACCCTCAGGTGGACTTTGAAGGTGCCATTTTCCTGGTCAGGAGAAAAGTGCTACAGAGAGAAAGGTCACTTGCTGAACCCTCTGGGAGTTGTTGCTAAGGGTACAGGAAGACAGAAAGGAGGAAAGGGAATCAGAGAAACAGAGCGAGTCAGAAGGGGCCTCGCGGGCCATCTAGTCTGACCCCCGGCTCCAGCCAGCTCCGCTCACGACATGCCCACCATGTGCATGTCCAGCCTGTCCTTGAACACCCTCACCGATGGCGCCATGTCTTGTTATGCCTGTGCTCACTTGCTCACTCTCTTGCTTGCTTTCATCTGTGTAGCACCAGAGTGGATGGTGCGTGAGATGGCTGAACGAAAAAAGAAACAAGACTGAGTGACGCCATAAATACGGAGGTGGAAGTGTCAAAATATTAACCCTTGTGGGCTGCCAGCATTGTCTGGTTCAGAGTCCCAGCCCTGAGGTTCCACCCCACTGGCCCTCAAAGGGGGAAGAAAGCGGTGCACCAGGAGCTGGGAGGAGAGCAATGAAGCTGAGGACATCATACTGGTTCCTATCCCTTCTCTTCTCCTGCCCTTTACCTGCATGACAGAAAATGGGTGTCTAGATCAGAGATCCACCACAAGGCCTGGCCGTGGAGATCAGCACTTCTGGACCTTGCTCTGGGCAAAGGTTGCCTGTCAGCAACCCTTGAGGCTTCCGTGCATCAAGGGCGTGGGGTGGATGTTCAGACAAGTAAGGCCTTCCACTCCCAGCATGCCCCAGCCAGTTCCCAGGTTGCTCCTTAAAAATATTACAGAGCCAGCTTTAAAATTCAGAGTCAGCCCAACAGATTAAAGATTCAAAGCCTTGATCAGGTTTCTCAATCAGGCACATCTTGTAGGGAAAGGCCTTCCACAGACTGGGAGCCATTCCAGAGAAGGCTCTGTCCAAGGTCTGAAGATGACCTTAGTCACTGGGCAGGAACACATTCCCCTGACCCCATATCTACTATGCTTCTTATGAGGCAGAGATATCTATTCCAGTAACATAGAAACAGAGTGAGTCAGAAGGGTCCTCCTGGGCCATCTAGTCTGACCCCCGGCTCCAGTTGGCTCCGCTCACGACATGCCCACTATGGCCATGTCCAGCCTGTCCTTGAACACCCTCACCGATGGGGCCTCAACCACCTCCCGTGGAAGCCCATTCCACACCCTCGGGGTCCTGACTGTCAGGAAGTGCTTCCTGGCATCCAAATGGAACCTGGGTTCCCTGAGCTTGGCTCTGTTGGAGCGCATCCTGCCTTCCTCTGCAGGGGAGAACTGGTCTCTACCCACCTCTGTGTGACACCCCCTCACATACCTGCATGTCGCCAACGGATCCCCTCTGAGTCTCCTTTTCTCCAGGCTGAAGAGACCCAGTTCCCTCATTCTCGCCTCATACGGCATCCCCTGCAAACCGGCCACCAACCTTGTGGCCCTGCGCTGCACTGACTCTAACCTGGCTATATCCTTCCTGTAATGAGGGGCCCAAAACTGAGCACAACATTCCAGTGCACCAGAGTCATATAGAGTGGTAGTAATAGCTCTCTCGATCTAGAGAAAGGTGGAGATCCACAGCTCCTGGTTACCTGGATTCCTGCAACGAATACTGGGCTCTGGCCGCAGTCGTGCACCTGCTGACCTGGGGGCAAGCCTGGCGGAGCGCAGCCATTCCTCCTCCTGAGTGGATGATGGCATTTTTTTCTGAGCAAATGGAATACGGATGTATAGGCAGATCTTGGTCTCATCCCACAGGGAGCACTGACTTCCCTGAAGGTGGAAGACCCTCACCCCGCCCCCCGCAGGTCAATTAGGCAGTTTAGGCATTCAGTCCTGAGAATGCACACTTGTGTTGACAAGTTAGGATGTATTGGATGAGCCAAGAGGATGCTTAATGCCCAAAACATGCACACTCCACATAGTCCAGCAATGTAAGCATCATGCGCACAAGCAAGTGAGGATTTACATAGTGGGTGAGTATTTTCCGGTCCCTAAATCAGGGGAAGGATCCCCAAAGTCCTGACAGAACTAGTGTGGAGATTGCAAAATTATTGTAATTATCATTACATTTTATTAAATGTATGTGTCAGTTCCCACTGCAGAAAGCAAACAGAGAAGTCCATCATCAATACAACAGCGGGGGAACCCAAATAAAATACATACTGTAATTCATGCAATATTTTTATTTGCTTAATATTTTAACTAATTTTAATCTAGTTAATTTTAATCTTAATTATTCTCAGTCAGAGCTTCATATGTTCATTATGTAATTTTATTTTGCTGTATTTATTTATTGTAATTGATTATTATGTTGTAAGCCATCCTGGCACATTTGAGAAGGGCGGGGTAGAAATATTGTAAATAAACAAATAAATAAAATACAAATGTAAATGTAAATGATCTCCATAGAACATAATCCCAACATGCTACAAAAAATCGCTACATTTGGGGGTCGAAGGAGGGGAGGAGCAGCAAAGAATGTATAAAGTTCTACCAGGGATGCACAAGCACACACAAGCACCAACCTCTTGTACATAATTGGAAGATGCTCTTGGGGGTGCGGAGTAATACATTTTGCCGGTTCTGTCATGCCACGAATGCTTGTCATGTGTCATCCATGCCCCTTTTCTAATTATGCTGGCCAATCAGCATGCTGGCACACTGCAAAAAAGAGTACACGGTCATAAATCAGATATCAGAAGCCCGAGAGTATGCGCACTTTCCTGGAAATGAGGCGCATTGTCAAAGCGTGCCGAAGGCAGAGACGTGGGTGTCGGAGTGGCTGTATCCACCCCCGGCTGCAGGCTGGGTGGCAGGCCGCAGTTCCTCTGACGCTGGAGCCGCGAGCCTCAGTGACAGCAGGGCGACATGAGGCCCCCCAGGTGTTTGACCTACACCTTCTGTTGGTCCTCAGCACTGACCATGGATGGAAGCTGCAGGCAAACATCTGGAGATGTTGCTAAGCCCAATGGAAAATCCTTCCCCTCCCCCCCAAGATGTATAGAATCCTGCTATACATTGAGATAGGCAATCTTTCTTCTGTCACACTCACAATTAAACTTGGCCTATCACAACGAAGCACCATACATTGACAGACAGCATGGCAGCCAGAGACACAACCAGTGTTACTTTTCCTGGCCTGGAGATGCAGCTATAAAAAGAAGTGTGCAGTTTCACCTGTACAATTCCTGCTTTCCTGTGGGAAAACATCAACAACACCTTTATATTTCTGCCTCTGCCAGGAGCCGTCAACACAGACTTTGAAGGTGACATTTTCCTGGTCAGGAGAAAAGTGCTACAGAGAGAAAGGTCACTTGCTGAGCCCTCTGGGAGTTGTTGCTAAGGGTACAGGAAGACAGAAAGGAGGAAAGGGAAACAGAGAAACAGAGCGAGTCAGAAGGGGTCTCCTGGGCCATCTAGTCTGACCCCTGGCTCCAGCCGGCTCCGCTCACAACATGCCCACCATGTGCATGTCCAGCCTGTCCTTGAACACCGTCCCCATGGGGCCTCAGCCACCTCCCGTGGAAGCCCATTCCACACCCTCGGGGTCCTGACTGTCAGGAAGTGCTTCCTGGCATCCAAATGGAGCCTGGGTTCCCTGAGCTTTGCTCTGTTGGAGTGTGTCCTGCCTTCTTCTGCAGGGGAGAACAGGTCTCTACCCACCTCCGTGTGACACCCCCTCACACACCTGTATATCACCAACAGATCCCCTCGGAGTCTCCTCTTCTCCAGGCTGAAAAGACCCAGTTCCCTCAGCCTCGCCTCATACGGCATCCCCTGCAAACCGGCCACCAGCCTTGTGGCCCTTCGCTTCCATGGAAGTGGTAAACGTTCCATGGAACCTAGTTAGCTTATGGAAATGAAGCCTGCCAACTTACATGGCTGAGGAGGATGAGGGCTACACGGCAGACGGATTGAACTTTTGCTATCAGAACTAGCAGGGTACTGAAAGGTCTGTGAATGCCACACCAGTGATGGCCCACTGGCCCTGATTGCCTCCCCATTTCTGCTGATTTTGACCCACAGAGGGTACGCACGGCTTGGAGCTGCCGGACCTGGGGATTGCCCCCCACAGCGCAACATTACATCACAACTGACATCTCAGGCCTTTTCCAGCTGCCTCCTCTGGGGGAGGTTAAGAGGCTGGGAAAGGGCCTTTCGGGTGGAAGCTCCCAGTCATGAAAAACAAATCTCCCCAGTGAGGTCCACCTGGCAGCAATACTGCCATCCTTTGGGCCCCTTCTGCTCTCAGGCATTTCACAACATCTCATGAGAGTTTTAACTGGTCCTCGGATTTCTATTGTGCATCATTTTTTATCCTTTCTGTATATAAATGGCTTTTATACTGCATTGGATATTGTATTTTTAAGGTTTTAATCTGTTGTAAGCCACTGATAGCTTTGGCTATTCAGAAGTGTAGAAATGTGAATGTCACTACAGTTACTACCACCATAATAATATTGATATTATTATTACCAAAAAGACCTCAGTTCGAGGGCAGTTTGCCTCAGTCCTGCTTATTCTCTTCCAATAGACCTCTAGCTCACAACCACTAGAAAAAGGATGCTACACAACTAGAAGATGGAGCTTCGGTCATGAGGAAGTATAGGAGTGAAATAAATAATCTCTTTGGACTAACCCAGCAGAATCCGTCTTCTGTTCGCATGAATGCTCGGAATGAATTTACTGAGAGAAACAAAATTGGGAACACAGGAAGCTGCCTCAAGCTATGGCAGTCTGTTGGTCCTCCCAGCTCCTGGCAGTGACTCTCAGTGGACTCACGGAGAGGACCTTCCCAGCACTACCTGGAAGGGGGCAGGAGACAACAGGATGGTGTTCAATGTGGATAAGGGCAAGGTCTTGCACTTGAGGCATAGGAATAGGTGTCATAAGTACAGGTTAGGTGACAAGTGGCTGGAGAGCAGCACTTGTGGAAGGGACCTCGGGGTGCTGGTTGACTGCAGGCTGAACATGAGCCAGCCGTGTGATGCGGTGGCCAAGAGGGCGAACGCCACCCTTGGTTGCATAGCCAGAAGTGTGGCTTCTAGATCAAGAGAGGGATTACTGCCACTCTACACGACTCTGGTGCGCCCACAACTGGAATATTGTGCTCAGTTTTGGGCCCCTCATTACGGGAAGGATGTAGCCAGGTTGGAGTCAGTGCAGTGTCGGGCCATAAGGTTGGTGGCCAGTTTGTAGGGGATGGGGTATGAGGCGAGACTGAGGGAACTGGGTCTCTTCAGCCTGGAGAAGAGGAGACTCTGGGGGATCTGTTGGCGACATATAGGTACATGAGGGGGTGTCACATGGAGATGGGTAGAGACCTGTTCTCCCCTGCAAAGGAAGGCAGGACGCACTCCAACAGAGCCAAGCGCAGGAAACGAAGGCTCCATTTGGATGCCAGGAAGCACTTCCTGACAGTCAGGACCCCGTGGGTGTGGAATGGGCTTCCACGAGAGGTCGTTGAGGCCCCATCGGTGAGGATGTTCAAAGGTAGGCTGGACATGCACATGGTGGGCATGTTGTGAGTGGAGCCAGCTGGAGCCAGGGGTCAGACTAGATGGCCTGGGAGGCCCCTTCTGACTCGCTCTCTTTCTATGTTTCTATGACATGCCAGCCATTGAACCCAGAACCTCTGCCATGCAAAGCTAGACTACTTACCTCTAATCCCCCCACTGCCTTTTATACCTTGCCACTGGCAGCGAGCCTGATGGACTAACCCAGTTGTGCGAATGGGTCCATGCAGGTTAGCTTGCCCGGTAAGGGGCACATGCCTGACACTTGCGTTCAACAAAGAAAGCAGCAATGTTTGGGGTTCACAAAAGTTTCCTGTGTGGTCACCTGCAGGCATTGCTTATTTTCCCCAGATGAATAAAAGAATGACTGTGTACAGACCAGGATTAGTCAAGTTTAATGAACACTGTTTGATTTCAAGGGAGTTTTAAAAACAAAAACAGTAAGCTATTCATGCTTCTTTTTAGTTTATGCTCAGGCAGGCTTTCAAGAGTTTCCCCCATTATTAGCACTTAGAGTTCAGTGAACTAGAATGAGTGAGACACTGGAAAGCACAGCTGTTTAATCCCCAGCACTTTTATCAGCTGAACACTAACAAAGGAGGCTATTTGTCTGTAGAAAAGAGTCTGCGATGGTGCAGAGAGAAACCCACATTCCAACTGGTCTTTTGCTCTGGAGACGTTCCAAGCCAAGATGGACCCTCACGGAGGGATCTTGATCTTTCTGATGAATCCGGGAAGGGGGTTCAGAGGGAAAACCAGGAGGCCCCTTCCCAGCCTGGAGAAGCGATGCCAGGTTTCATTTCACACCCACCAAAAGACCCCCAAGTATTGTGTCAGTCAGCCAAGTCCCCGTTTGCTGCGAGGAGGCAGAGGCAGCTGCGTGTTTTCTGCTGTCAACCTGTGGAGTGTCAAGCGGAGCAAAAATCAGGAGAGTTTTATACCTGAGGCAGAAAAATCCAACGAGAGCACATTGCAGTTATAACAAAATATTGCCCTGTGACCATAATTTATTATTAGTTATTTGTTACATTTGTGTGCCGTATCCCTTAAGCCATAAGGGTCTCTGGGTGGTTTACGTTACTTTATATAACACCAGATAAAACAATCCACATTAAACAATACATTCAAATGCATAAAAATCTGTTTAAAATAAAAATACATAATACATAAATGCAATACATAAAAAACTGTTTAAAAACAGAACAAAGAAGGGGGACGATAGAAGTTAATTGTTCAGTTAATGAAACCATTCTATAATCATTTTATAGAAAATGTCGAACAAACTTGTAAATGAAATAAAATTGTCTGGCAACTAAAATTTTTGATGTGGAAGTAGCAATAATAAAACCTATGTGGAAACCATTCAAATGAAGTCAACCCACTCACCAAAATACTTATGGAAAAGGAATGTTTTGCATGGGCATCTAGAAGAGAAGAGAGAGAATGCCTGACGGATCTCTACTGGAAGCGAATTCCATACATGGGCTGCTACTGCAGAAAAGTAGCCATCCCCTCTTACTTTTTTGTGGGGAGGTTTCTCTGATGGAGGTTTCAGGGATCAGGCTGGGACATATGAAGATAGACGTTCCCTCAGATATCCTGTCCCCAAGCTCTTTAGGGCTTTGTGAGGTTCCCACTGTGTGGACAACTGGAGCAAGACTCTGCTCATCCAAGGAACTGATAAACCCACCGAAGCTGGTGGAAGGTGCTCCTGGCTACCAAGAGCACCTGAGAAACAAGGGACCACTCGGGATCCAGGAGCACTCCAAGATGGCAAACCTTGCTGTTTAGATGTACGACCCCATCCAGGACAGGCTGGAAATTCCCCAGTTGAATAAATGGGATTCCCACTGACAGCACCTCCATCTTGTCTGGACTGAGCTTCAGATTGTTGGCCCACATCCAGGCCGTTTCCAAGCCTAGGATGACCTTCCGCAATGGTTTCAGGTACATAATCAGTCAGTGTGTTGGCTAAAGACATAGAAAGGAGAGCTATCAAATGTGCAGATGGCACCGACGTGAGACGGGAGGCTAATATCTTACAGGACATCAACATTCTTCAAGATGGTCTTGACAGGTTGGAGAACGAGGCCGAATGTAACAACAGGAATATCATCAGAGAGGTGCAGAAATACTGGAGGGATTACCTGGTTGGCCGCAGCTTATGTGGGAAAGATCTCAGGATTTAGCAGATTACAAGCTGAACATGAGCCAGCTGTGTGATGCGGCAGCTAAAAAGGCAGATGCATTTCTAGGACGCATCAACAGATGTACAGCCTTCATGTCCTGGGTGGCCGTGGTGCCACGCTGTTCTGCTTTGGCCAGCCCTGGCCTGGAGTACCGTGTCCACTCGTGGTCATTGCAGGGAAAGGATATTGATAAACTGGAAGTAGTCCAGTTAGAATTTAGATAGATAAATACAAAGATACGATCAGATCAGATTAAATCAGGGCCATCCACGCACATGTAGGCAAGAGACTAAGGGCCTCTGGAGAAAGCATTCCCTCTTGTCCAGCAAGGTTTTGTTGTCCTCCTCTGCATTTGCTGCTTACAGCGAGTGTCTGTAAAGAGGATTATGTCAGGATATAGGAAGAGAAATCGCGGATTTAACCTCTGGGTTGGGCAAGGTATGGAGTTCTGCGCCTTTCACCTTCAAGGAAACAACATACACGGGGAAGCGTTTTGCTTTTTACAGCACGCTGGGCCGTATCGTCTCTCTCCACACTCCAGTTCTTCTGTTCTCAGGAGTATCTTGTTGCAGAGCTGTTTGCGTCAAGGCCACATCTCCTGCTGAGGAAGGTGGCCACTGAAAACACAGCTCTCCCGTCTGAAGATCGTGGCCCTTGGATCATCTGGCTATGCACATTTCTGAAGCCAGGCGACTTACCGATGTATGTCTTGTATGTCTCTGCCACCTTGCTGAAACCAGCCAAGGTAGTTTACAAAACATCTAGGAAACAAATAATAATCAAATGAAACACCATCACATATTGAAATACCTTAAAAACCATAATAAGTGGATTGAAAAGCTAAAAAATGCTTTTAAAAGCTAAAAAAAATAGTGTGAAAGTGCACTTTGGGGCCCATTCCTGAATGTAGGGAGAATGGAAACCAGTCATTCTAGAATTTAGAGAAAGTCCCTTGCCTTTCCAAAGAAGAAATATCCCAAACTGAGCTAAGCTGCTGCAGGCGACTCCTATTTTGGCAGAAGGAAACTGCAAATTGTCATTCCTGGAATTGCTGCAGACTTCCAGTTCAAGGTAACAAGGAAAGTATGTTTTTGATTACTGTTTTCAAAAGGCAGATAATTTTCTCTCTCTCTCTCTCTCTCTCTCTCTCAAACACACACACACAGAGAGAGAGAGAGAGAGAGAGCGAGCGAGCGAGAGAGAGATGATCCTGCACAATTCAGGATCATGCCCAAAGCAATGCTGGAATCCAAAGTGTGCAAAGCCATAGCTGGGGTGGCCCACTATCAAGCACAGTCCTCTATGTGAAGGGGTGTCAGAGAACAACTCTCTGTTTGAAGGCGCCCCGTGTCTGAAGGGCTGTGTCTGACCCAGGTAAGGCCTTCTGAGTGCTTCACCCTGGTTCATTTGCAGAATGCCAGGACTGGTCTAGGTGGCAACGCCTTCCATTCATCGCCCTCCCATGTTTCCTTCCATCTCTTTTCTGGCCATGGAAAATCCACTAAGGAAATATAGGCAGAATCGCGACATGATGCTTTCTTGGCATTTGCACATGGAGCGCCCATCTGGAAGCGTGCCACTTCCACAGTGAATCCTGATGAAAACCACGCTTTGCTGGCCGGCCTGTTTTAGGGGACGTGAGATTCCCGTGCTTCGATTGTAGAATTCGCTTCCACAGGATGTCAAGATGGGCACCACCTGGGTGGCTTCAGAAGGGGGTTCGACCAACTCATGGAGGAGGAGGAAGAGGCAGAAGAGGAGGAGGAGGAAGAGGAGGCAGCTCTCAGCGGCCATCTACGCTTTCTTGCATCCGAGGCAGTCTGCCTTCCAGGGCCAATTGCTGGGGCAGGAGGTTGCTTGTGCGCTTGGTTTCCCACTTCGGGCTTCTCAGAGGCACGTGGTTGGCTTTGGTGGACTCAGCCTTTTCGAGAAGACTGCCAGGTCCTCGAGTTGCTGCAATCTGCTATTCTAGAGGCCTCATGCACCCCCAGATTGTGGGAATCCCTGGCTCTTCTCCATGGACGAGCCCATTCATTGCCTTTCTCCCATTCCCAGACATTGTAGGCTCGCTGCCTGTGACTTCAAAGACTTCTGCAAGTGCTCTTTCTAAAATGCCATGGTAACAGCTGCTCAGAGAGAGATACAACAAGCACCACCTTCAGTATTGCCTCTTTCCTGCAGGTAGGAAGTGTCCAGACACAAGAATAAACCCAACCGGTGAAAAACATGGCTCTCACAATGGTTGGAACCAGCTTTGGGCAAAACGTCCAATAAATGTTTTGGGTTCCTCAGAATCTGAGCTTTGCTGGTTGTCCTCATGGTTCTAAAGCCTCAAAAGAGGAAGGATGTGACTGCTCATTATTGATGCTATGGAGGGCAAAGGGTCCTTGGTATTGTGGAGGCCAACAACATGAGCTTAGGGCTGATGAGAATCTATTTTGCAGAAAGCATATTCGGGATGTTTAGGCGATTAGAGCAAAGCTGAGACAAGTTACTGACAGCTTGAGAGAGGGCAGTAGTGTCCCTGCCTGCAGAAATCAATACCTTCAGAGTCCTGAGTAAAACAACTGCTGGATATGGACAAGGACTAATAGCCTGTGGAGAGGTAGTTCAATCTAGTGGTTAGAGTTTTGGACTGGGACTCAGAAGATTTGGGTTCTGCTTCCATGAAGCGCACTGGGTGACCTTGGGCCAGTCGCTGACTCTTAGCCCAATTCTGTTCACAGGAGATGTTGAGAATAACAGGGAGCTGCCCCTGTGGCCAACCTCAGCTTCCTTCCGGGAGGAAAAAAAAAGTGGGATATAAATGTGACAATAAATAAAGTATGACTATATTAAATACCAGGATGGTACAGCTGAAAATTTAGGCTTAAGTTGAAGAAAGTAGGGAAAGCACTAGGCCACTCAGGTATGACCTAAATCATATCCCTGAGAATATGCAGTAGAGGTGACAAATAGATTTAAGGAATTAGGTCTGATAGACAGAGTGCCTGAAGAACTATGGACGGAGGTTCGCAACATTGTACAAGAGGCAGCAACTAAAACCATCCCAAAGAAAAAGAAATGCAAGAAAGCAAAATGGCCGACTGAGGAAGCTTTACAAATAGCTGAGGAAAGAAGGGAAGTGAAAGGCAAGGGAGAAAAAGAAAGATACAAACAATTGAATGCAGAATTCCAGAGAATAGCGAGAAGAGATAAGAATGCCTTCTTAAATGAACAGTTTAAAGAAATAGAAGAAAACAATAGAATAGGGAGGACCAGAGATCTCTTCAAGAAAATTGGAGACATGACGGGAACGTTTCATGCAAAGATGGGCAGGATAAAGGACCAAAATGGCAGGGACCTAACAGAGGCAGAAGAGATTAGGAAGAGGTGGCAAGATTACACAGAAGAACTATACAAGAAAGAGCTTAACGTCCCTGATAACCACGATGGGGTGGTCACTGACCTCGAGCCAGACTTCCTGGAATGTGAAGTCAAATGAGCCTTAGGAAGTCTGAGCAACAACAAAGCTAGTGGAGGCAACAGTATTCCAGCTGAGCTATTCAAAATCCTAAAAGACGATGCAGTTAAAGTGCTACACTCAATATGCCAGCAAATTTGGAAAACTCAGCAGTGGCCACAGGATTGGAAAAGGTCAGTTTACATCCCCATCCCAAAGAAAGGCAATGCCAAAGAATGTCCATACTACCGCACCATTGCACTCATTTCACATGCTAGAAAAGTGATGCTCAAAATCCTACAAACTAGGCTTCAGCAGTATGTGGACCGAGAACTACCAGAAGTACAGGCAGGATTTCAAAAAGGGAGAGGAACTAGAGATCAAATTGCCAACATATGCTGGATCATGGAGAAAGCTAGGGAGTTCCAGAAAAACATCTACTTCTGCTTCATTGACTATGTTAAAGCCTTTGATTGTGTGGGTCACAACAAATTGTGGCAAGTTCTTAAAGAGATGGGAGTACCAGACCATCTTATTTGTCTCTTGAGAAACCTATATGTGGGTCAAGAAGCAACAGTGAGAACTGGGCACGGAACCACTGATTGGTTCAAAATTGGGAAAGGAGTTTGGCAAGGCTGTATATTGTCGCCCTGTCTATTTAACCTATATGCAGGGCACATCATTAGAAAGGCGGGGCGAGATGAATCACCAGTTGGAATTAAGATTGCTGGGAGAAATATCAACAACCTCAGATATGCAGATGATACCACTCTCATGGCAGAAAGTGAAGAGGAACTAAAGAGCCTCTTGATACGGGTGAAGGAGGAGAGCGCAAAAGTTGGCTTGAAACTCAACATTAAGAAAACTAAGATCATGGCATCCGGTCCTATCACTGCCTGGCAAATAGATGGGGAAGAAATGGAGGTAGTGACAGATTTTATTTTCCTGGGCTCCAAGATCACCGCAGACGGGGACTGCAGCCAAGAAATTAAAAGACACTTGCTCCTGGGGAGGAAAGCAATGGCAAATCTAGACAGCATACTAAAAAGCAGAGACATCACCCTGCCAACAAAAGTGCGTATAGTCAAGGCTATGGTTTTCCCAGTTGCAATGTATGGCTGTGAAAGCTGGACCATAAGGAAGGCTGAGCGCCAAAGGATTGAGGCCTTTGAATAGTGGTGCTGGCGGAGACTCCTGTGAGTCCCTTGGACCGCAAGGCGATCAAACCGGTCAGTCCTAGAGGAGATCAACCCTGACTGCTCTTTAGAAGACCAGATGCTAAAAATGAAACTCAAATACTTTGGCCACCCGATCAGAAGGAAGGACTCCCTGGAGAAGAGCCTAATGCTGGGAAGAATAGATGGCAAAAGAAGAAAGGGATGGCAGAGGATGAGGTGGCTGGATGGAGTCACTGAAGCGGTTGGCGTGAGCTTGGGTGGACTTCGGGAGATGGTGGAGGACAGGAAGGCCTGGAGGAATGTTGTCCATGGGGTCGCGATGGGTCGGACACGACTTTGCGACTAACAACAACAACAGCTGAAATGGTCTGATATAACTGGAAACACATTGAACGCTAGTGAAACTGGGCCCCAGTGAAACTTTTACTTAATGCTATGACATAATGCAGAGAGGTGGGGGGAGAGAGAGAGAGAGAGACTTCAGTTATGCATAGCTTATACTTTCACAAGCAGATCTCTGCATGTGATGAGCTTCTTGGTAGGATGTTTCCCTGTAACAAACATTCTGTTCTAAGGAAAAGTTAAAATCAATATTTGTTTAAGAAGGAAGAAGTGCTTAATGCTTACAGAGTGGGCAGCGGTGAAAGAGATGCTTTTCGCACCCTCTTACAAAATAGCACAATAATGAAATCAACTGGAAACAGAAGATTCAAATCCCTCCCATTTAAAACTTCCTTCATGCAATGTATAATTAACTACTAGAATTCATTGCCGCACAGTTGTTGGTGACCAGAAGGTTAGATGACCTTTAATGGGGGACGCAGATCCTCAGATAGGCAACGATCTTTGAAATGTCTCCCTAAGGCCATAATCACAGTGTTCGTATTTTCAGAGTTGCTGGGAAGCGTCGGCAGCCAAAGGCTGGTTCCTTCCAGCCCTGCTGGGGGTTTTTAAGGGGCACTTGGCTGTGGCATGTGAATGCCACCAGCGGTATAGCAGAACCCATAAAAACAAGCTGTGCTTTCCAGAGCCCTTGGGAACTGGGTGCCATTTTTTCCACCAATTTGTGATTGTCTGTTTTCCTGTCCCCTGACGACATATTTGCACAAGGGCAGGAAAGGTCCAGACGGGGGACCCTTGAGCTCCCTGTGCAGCCGCTCTCCTTAAGCCGCATCCGGCATGAAGGCGTCGGGAGGAGTTGGAGAGAGGAGCATCCTTCCCACCTCCTCCCTGGAACTCGAGATAACAAGGTGATCGCCACTCGCCCTTCCCATGGGAAGGTGAGCTGTGCCAAGGAGAATCCCCATTATCTCCTCTCACAGATTGGAGAGTTGAGGACTGTGATAAACCAATACATCACCGCCCCCAGGTGCTTCCCAGCACTCCCATTGCAGAACCACCTTGTTGGAAGGTGATGCTAAAATAACCATTTTTGAATTTTAATTTTTACTGGATTGGCATACTCCTACCTTCTGTCTTACACTTGATGTTTTATATACTGTTTTATTGTATTTGTATTGCTCTTCTTTGTGCTAGTCTATCATCTAGACCAGTGATGGCGAACCTTTTAGAAACCGAGTGCCCAAACTGCAACCCAAACCCACTTGTTTATCGTCAAGTGCCAACACTGCAATAAAACCTGAATACTGAGGTTTTAGTTTAGAAAAAACAACTCACATCCAGTCTAAGCAAATCTCTCTCTCTCTCTCTCTCCTTGGCAGCACACTAATCAGCCATCTGAAAGCTTGGATGAATCATGGCTAATGAGTCACGGCTTGTGACATCATTGCCTGACGCTACTCCGTTCCGAGCATGCGCATGGCCCTTATGTGCGCTGTTATCCGATGCTCGGCTGCTGGGGCGATGCTGGGGCGACTTGGCTCGCGTGCCGACAGAGAGGGCTCTGTGTGCCCGCTGCGGCACGCGTGCCGCAGGTTCGCCACCACTGCATGCATACACACGCAAACTTTTGTGCAGTTGGCACAGGTCTACATGGGTCAAAACTAAGCTATTGTAATTACTCTGTGCAAAATTTAATTTTTACTGCACTTATTGTTCTTTTTGTAGTTTAAGTATTTTGGCATTTTAATTACTTCCTTTTACTGGTGTCCTGTCTTAAAGTATTTTTGTACCGATTAGTGTTAATATTCCTTTGCTGTATTTTACTGGTCTATGATCGAAATAAAGTCATTCATTCCCAAGTTGGGAATAACAGGGAGCTCCGGATGGCAGGGGCAGGAACTGGCTGGACTGGGATGTGTGCAGCGAGCTTGCGCTGTCGCCATGCAGCTTGGCATCTGGCTGGGGCAACACTTGGCGGGTGAAGAAGGGACGGCACACTTGTAGGTGCTCCTCTGGGTGTTGGCCGAGGCCCTCACCACGAGTAACGCGTGAGGAATCTAGTCTGAGGGTGGGGAATCTGCTGGACTTGCTCAGCTGAGCTCTCCAGGTTCTGGGCTGCACTATCTCTGCCCTCCATCCGGGTGCTTCGGCGCCCAGGCTTTGCACGGGCATCTGACGGGAAAGGGAATCCACCACTGCGTCTCACGTTACCAATACACGGTCACGACCCGCAGGGCCAGCTTGTGCGCATCGGCTTCTGCTAGCGCGGCCGGCTGGTCGTGCAGAAGGAGAAGGGCTTTGCAAAGCCGTTGTTCCCCTCCAGCCAGGCTGCCCCCAGCACAGACCGATCCCTTGAAAGCAGACTGGGGGAGAGCAAGGGATGTTTCTTTTGAGCAAGGTGGAGAATTCTGACCAGGGATGTGGGATCCATGCACGTTTCCCTTGGCACAAATGTTAGGCATGAAAGGGGGGCGGGGTTCCACGTAGCGCTGGCCACGGGTTGTACACGTCCTGCATGGTGCCTGAGGCGGCATACTCAGCAGGAGAATGGGTCTGCATGAGATTCGGCGCAAGGAAGGCCCCCGCTGGTGTCCATTCGCAGGCTTGCTCTCGGCTTGGCTCACTCCCTCAGCTAAGGCCAAGCATGGGAAAGGAGTCCAGCAAGCGCAAGAGAGCTGGATTCCCGCCAGGTCTTCACATCACTGCTCACCACCCAACTGCATGGCAAGCATCATATGAAGGGGACTTCTAGGCATCTCGGCTTTGCCTCTCCTGCATCTTCACCCAAACTGAGAAGGCATAGAAACATAGAAACAGAGCGAGTCAGAAGGGGTCTCCCGGGCCATCTAGTCTGACCCCCAGCTCCAGCCGGCTCCGCTCACGACATGCCCACCATGTGGACATCCAGCCTATCCTTGAACACCCGCACAGATGGGGCCTCAACCACCTCCCGTGGAAGCCCATTCCACACCGTCAGGGTCCTGACTGTCAGGAAGTGCTTCCTGGCATCCAAATGGAGCCTTGGTTCCCTGAGCTTTGCTCTGTTGGAGTGTGTCCTGCCTTCCTCTGCAGGGGAGAACAGGTCTCTACCCACCTCCATGTGACACCCCCTCACATACCTGTATGTTGCCAACAGATCCCCTCTGAGTCTCCTCTTCTCCAGGCTGAAGAGACCCAGTTCCCTCAATCTCGCCTCATATGGCTTCCCCTGCAAACCAGCCACCAACCTTGTGGCCCTACGCTGCACTGACTCCAACCTGGCTATATCCTTCCTGTAAGGAGGGGCCCAAAACTGAGCACAATACTCCAGTTGCGGGCACACCAGAGTCGTATAGACTGGTAGTAATACCTCTCTCGATCTAGAAGCCACACTTCTGGCTATGCAACCAAGGGTGGCATTCACCCTCTTGACCAGCGCATCACACAGCTGGCTCATGTTCAGCCTGCAGTCAACCAGCACCCCAAGAGCCCTTTCACAAGTGCTGCTCTCCAGCCACTTGTCACCTAACCTGTACTTTTGACACCCATTCCCCAAGTGCAAGACCTTGCCCTTATCCACATTGAACACCATCCTGTTGTCTCCTGCCCACTTCCATAGTCTGTCCAGATCCTTTTGGATCTGGAGTACCTGCTCCTCAGTTGTGGCCACTGCTCCAGTTTTAGTGTCATCTGCGAATTTGATCAGCAGACTGTTCACCCCTTCTTCCACGTCATTGATGAAAAGATTAAACAGGATCGACCCCGGGACAGAGCCCTGGGGGACCCCGCTTGTCACTGGCTGCCATCCTGATGTTTCCCCGCTAATGGTTACCTTCTGCTTTCGGTCAGTCAGCCATGCCCTAATCCACTGGACAGTGCTTTGGTGTATCCCAAAACTCCTCAGTTTCTCCACCAGGATATCATGGGGCACTTTGTCAAAGGCCTTGCTGAAATCCAGGTATACCACATCCACTGCATCCCCTCCATAGCCATCTCGAAACCTTGTCATAGAATCCCACAAGGTTTGTCTGGCAGGACCTGTTTTTGCGGAAGCCGTGTTGTGTGGCTGTCAGCCTCCCTTCCCTATCTAGCATCACTAGATCTCTCTCTATTATGAGCCTTTCCATTGTTTTTCCTACAATGGACGTAAGGCTAACTGATCTGTAATTCCTCATGTCCCTTCTACTACCCTTTTTGAAAATTGGGACCACTGATGCCACCCTCCAGTCCTCTGGAACTTCACCTGTTCTCCATGAGGCCTCAAAAATGGAGGCCAGTGGGCGTGAGAGAACCCCTGCCAACTTTCTAAGTACTCTCAGGGTGTAACCCGTCAGGGACTGGTGCCTTTGTAATGTCCAATGCCATGAGGAACCCCTCGAGGGGGGTGACTCTAATCTGTGCCCCTAAGTCCCTGGTCTCATCTAATCTCCTATGCGGATCTCCCCTGTCCTGCTTTGGGGAGAACACAGAGGAAAAACAGTCATTTAGCATCTGTGCCTGTTCCCTCATATCAGTCACTGGATCTCCTTGCTCCTTCTTTAGTGGTCCCACCACTTGTCTCCCCTTCCTCTTCCTATTTACATGCTGAAAGAAGCCCTTTTTGTTGCTCTTGATATTCTTGGCAAGTCTCAGCTCAAAACCAGCCTTAGCCTTGCGAAGAATCCTTCTGCAATGGGCCTCCTCCTCCCAGTATACCCTTTTGTCTATTTGCCCCAGTACCCATTTCCTACGGAGGTTCCTCTTTCGTCTAATCCCTTTAACCACCTCCTTTTGCGTCCATGGCAGCGCTCTCCTCCGCCTCCCCACCTTACTGACTAGAGGTATCTTCAAGGCTTGGGCCTCCCAAACCTCCTTTTTGAGTGCCAGCCACCCCTCCTCAACTCGCCTGCCTTCCCGTAACCTCTTCCAGGAGACTTTCCCCAGTCTGGCCTTCAGTTGGCCAAAGCTGGCCCTCTTGAAGTCCCAGCTTCTAGAGTTCGACCTGCTGCACGTCCCCAGTCCCCTGATCTCAAAGCAAAGGATGGAGTGATCACTCGTGTCCAGAGCTCCCCTAATCTGTACTTCATCTATCAGCTCCTCCCTATTGGTCAAGACCAAGTCAAGGATGTTTCCCCCCCTCGTCGCCTCTCAGACCCTCTGTGTGAAAAACCCTCCCTCTATAGCTTCTAGGAAGCGACGTGACTTGGCTGTCACCGCCAAGTGAGTCTCCCAAGTAATATCCGGGAGATTGAAATCTCCCATAATTACTGTTCTCTCCCCTGAGATATCCTTAGAATCTGGTCTGTCAGGACATCATCCAGGGTCTCAAGTTGACCTGGAGGGCAATAACATACCCCCACTGTCAGGTCTCTTTCCCTGTCAAAACCCCTAAGTTTCACCCAGACTGCCTCTACCGAATCCCCATCTGTGCTGCATTCTGTCTCACTGCATCCTATCCCTTCCCTGACGTATAAAGCCACCCCCCACCCCTCTTTCCCTTCCTGTCCTTTCTAAAAAGGTGATACCCTTCTATGGTCACATTCCAGACTTGCCTTTCATCCCACCAAGTGTCTGTGATTCCCACCAGGTCATACCCTCCTATTCCCAGGAGAGCTTCAAGCTCTTCCTGCTTGTTACCCATGCTCCTAGCACTGGTGTACATGCACCTCAACTCCTTCCCACCGCTTCCTTTCCTTGGAGTTCCCAGCCTCCTCCTTCCTCCCATCCTCCCTGATGCCTGGCCCCTCTCTGTAGGAGTCCTGTCATTCCCTGCAGTATCTCTAAAACCTGCCCCCAGAGCCCTGATCCTCCCCCCACACTTGTCCAGTGCAGACACGTTATTGGGGGGCCTGAACCCCCCCCGGCTCAGTTTAAAGTCTTCCGGACGAAGCTCGCTAGAGCATCTCCAAAGGACCGTTTCCCCATCCTCGTGAGGTGCAACCCGTCCCTTGCCAGAAGTCCATTGGCAAGAAACCGAGTGCCGTGGTCGAGGAACCCGAAGCGTTCCTTCTGGCACCACACCCTAAGCCAGTCGTTCACCTCGGAGGCCCTCCTGTCCCTTCCTGGCCCAAATCCCCGGCCAGGTAAGATTGACGAGAAGGCCACTTGGGCCTTCAGCTCCCTGAGTGTCTTCCCCAAGGCCTCAAAGTCCCTGGTGGTCCCAACCACACCCTGCCTGGCCACGTCGTTTGTGCCCACATGGATCACCAGGAGCGGCTGGTGACCCCCGGAGCGAACAAGGCATGAAACAGGCAGCACGAGGGTGTTGTGGGGGGGGACCCACCCCCAAATGCAGTGGGTCCACAGAGAGCCGAGAAGGCAGTCATCTGGCCCCTCAGGGACTTAGCTCCACGGCCCTGGTGTGGCAGAGACGGCTGTCACACTAGCTCCCTTTCCCGGCCCTGGCCCTTTCCTGCTTCTTCTGGGCCACGTCCCTTCGATGAGGCCATGCTGGTTGCTTGCTCTGCTCCCTTTGTGGGGCTTGACTCAGCAGTGAGTCATCCAAGCTGTGATTTAACACGGTGGTGAGGAAGGAGTGCTTTCTGTTGGCTCAGCCTGCTATTTTTACAGGAGGTGAAAGAATTTCTTGTGGCCATTCTCCCGTCAAAATTGTCAGCTGCTCACATAGGCCTTACATAACAAAGATGTGATTTGGAGTGTTGGATGAAGTACAGACTGTGTGGGCAGACCGGGGGCACGGGGTGGGATAAATTTATCAGCGAGCGAGAAGGAATGTAATGTGTCTTTTCTTTTGCAGCAGAACGTTTCTCTCTGAGCAAGCGCGAGGCCTCAGATGCATGGCTCTGGCTTGACCAAAGTTATAACATGGCCGGTGAAGTGCGATTTTCTTTTTTAAGCTCCTCATCGATGTGTCTATGTGGCCGGCAGACAGAGCAGGTTGTGACAGTGCCTTGTGCCGTCCCGTTTCCCCCATCTTTGTCTCCTCCCGTGACACCGGCCACTGCGAAACAGTCTCCAGAGAAGAGATGAAACCAGTCTGGTGGCTGCTCATGGACTGGTGGGTAGTGGTGCGGCCACGTCAAGCCCTGAACACTGTTTAGGAACGTGTGCGATTAAGACTTCTAAAATAAGGCAAAACAAGTCATAGGATCAAGACCAAAGAGTCAGTAAGCTGGAGGGGGACTCGCGAGGCATCAAGTCCCATTCCCTGTTCAATGCTGGTGTAAGGTGATTTGGGGAAGGAAGGTGTCGGCTAAATTCAACCTGGGTACGCAGATTTAGTCTTGCATTACGAGCAACCTTGTCACACTCGCTCGATGAAACGACAGCATCCCAGAAGCACTTTTGTTTCCCTGGTTTCTCTCTGCAGAGTTTGGATGAAAGAGGGATGAAATAAGGGCACTTCATCAACACAAGAATAGCAGAAGCTGGAGCCGCTTCTGCAATTCAGTTGCCGCATGTTCTCTGGGCACACGTGGTGAGCCTCTGACGCAGTAAAGAGGGGGCGTCTGTGGGAATGTGCTCTCCCACATTCTCTCTTCTCTGCACCAAGGACCATTTATTTCCAGAATAGTGAAGAACCCACTCCAAGAGCACTTTAGCCCCATCGGAAAACCATCGTTGTGGCTCACTAGAATGTGGCTGACTGCCCATATTCTTCTCAGAACACTGCAACAAGATGGCAACACGGAAGGCACATTCTGTGCTGATTACACGGAACCTTTTTCTGTTGAAACATACGTCGAATGTCATGCAAACCAGACATGGTATATTGTTTATTTATTTTATGTTGTTAATTTTAATTTTATATTGTTATTTTTGTATTTTATTGTATTTTATTGTGTTGTAAGCCGCTCCGAGGCTTCGGCAAGGGGCGGCATAGAAATGTTTTAATATAAATAAATAAATGCTACATATTTAATAATGGCAATATTTCCATTCTTCTTGGAACCTAGAATTGCTCCTTTCAACCAGATTATTCCTGGATTCTAAATAATTATGGAGACAGTTCCACTTCACAGTTCAACAGCTAACACATACATTGATTGATTGATCGATTTATCAGTTGATTGATATTCTGCTTTTCTTCCTATAAGGAACCCAAGCTGGCTTACAGAATCCTCCCTGTCTCCTATTCTTGCAGCAACCCTGTGAAGTAGAGTGGCTGAAAGTCAGGGACTGGCCCAAAGTCTCCCAGTGGGCTTTGCGCCTCTGATTCGCCACACTGGGTCTTGCTGCTTCTTGCACAGGGTTCAAGGGATATGTAATTTTTATTCATACCCAAAGTCCAATTGTTCTGCACTCTGCTTTAGGAGAAAATACAGTATTTTTTTTGCTTTGACGTGTCACTTGTCAGCTCCTTTCAGCCAGAAACCCCACAGGCGCAAAAGAGAGCAATGAATATCATTTTCTGCTGAACCATGGGGGAATATTCCTGGCAGCAAGAAAATCATGGGATCAAAACCACTGGTAATTTAATCGTTGACAATAACTGATAGTCTGGAGTCAGGGCCCACCAACATTTTCTGAGACTGAAGAGCATTTCAAGTATTTCTCCCATCTGGGTGGTCTTCCAGGTTTTGCAAGTTACATGACATTTTCCCCATTATTTTTAAAGGTTTCCCTCCGTCATGCTGTGTGAAAGGCATCCAAGCCAAGGGGACGCAAATATATGCTGGTTACATTATTTATTATTATTTGTTAATGTGTATCATCAATGGTGCTCAAGGCAGCTAACAGCAATAATAGAAATACAAGAAAATAAAATAAAGCATAAAAATAATTGAAAATATAGAAACTAGGCAGTGGAAAAGTCCACGAGAGGTGCACTTCATGCTCCCTGTCCTGGATTCGTGCATGCCTCTGCACTTGGAACCTTGCGTGTATCAAGTGCAAGGAACAAGGCACCGTAGCTGGATTTCTTCCATGGGGTCATTTTGGCCATATAGTTTTTTGCCACTTGAAAACACACTGGCACATTGCTGGTCCAATAAAACCCTTTGCTAGCTTGATTATTCTAACTAGCAAAGAGAAGTTTCTAACCCAAATGGGCTCCAGAGAAGGCACTTCTCCAATGTTCCCCGCCTGGCTGCACCTTTAAATGATGCATTTTCTATCCTGTTTGCAGCCTATTCCTGCTTTTGATTCACACTGTGCTTGAGATTTATCCTTAGCATGCAAAACACAACGGTTGCATGCATAGGTCTGCAAATCTGTATTTATTTATGCAAATAAATACAAGCGAACGAGACACATGTGGTTCTAAATATGTAATGTTAAGGCTAACCAAAGTAATATCAAGAAAGGGGATGGCAGAATTAAACCGTGCTACAGGGCAGTAACTGCCTCAGGCTGCAATCCTATATCCACTTACCTGGGAGTAAGCCCAATTGAACTCAGGGGAGCACCGTTTGAGTAGCGTTGCCCTACATTGCCAAAAAAGAGGACACAGACCTGCATAAAATTTGCATATGCTTATTTATATGCTTGGATGCACATTTAGAAATAATTGCTATAATTTAGAAAGATTACACATATCTCACCCTAGTGCAGAGGACTGAGACTGAATGACTGCTTGCCTGCTCCATCCGCTACCCAGGGGCTAAGTGGAGATGGACAATTTTAAGGGTCCTGTTTCCCCTCCGTTAACTTTGACCGGCCCTGTAAATGCAGTTGCTTCAAACAGAGAGGCTTGTATTAATATCCCCCACATGAGAATAACAGTTACCCAGGAAGAACGTTACCTGTCTACCTTGCCAGAGGCCATAATCTTGGAAATGTGTTCTTTCGATGCGAAGAATTCTCCATGCCCCCCAGGACTAAGTGCCCCTCCCCTAAGTATCACTGCAACACTGCAGCCTCACAGTGCGCATGTTTGGATACGAAGTGCCAAAACCAGATTCCAGCTGGTGCAAAGATTACATGGCGTTCAGGTACTCAGAAGCTGTGCAGATGGTACGGGTCTGTTGCATGGCGAAAATGTAACCCAGGATGTTCCTTCCCCTTGCTCAGACCTTACCGTCCGCAAATGCCACTGCAAGCAGAAGGTTCTGGTTCTTATTTTGTGCCCCTCAAATGGAACCACCATAGGTTTAAAAATGATGAGAAGATTAAACCAAATGCTCTTTTTGGCTTCACTAGTTGTGGCAACATTTCTTTGAGGAAAGCCCAAAACAGCTACTCAGGAAAAGCATCCTTCTAGACCTAGAAAAAAGTCCAGGAGAAGCTTCCACCTGCTATTTTACTGAAGTTGTCCTTCATTTCTGTTGTGCCATCAGGGGATGTGACTAACACCCATATACTTTCCTCCTATCATTAATTAGCTCCAGCATGAAGATCCTGGATTAGTTCCAGACTGATTTAATTAAACTTAAGTCCCATTTCAATCAGAGAATCACGTTATTCATGACTTCAGGATGAATGATTTCAGAGGGAACAAAGTTCAGCTAATTAGTTTGGATCCAGCCCAATTTGTATTAAACCTTAAGAACAGGAGATGTTGTATCTCATCTAAGGCCTCCCTCACCCAGCCTTCTATCCATGTAATGTCCAACCAACACCCTCCCACCCAAGTTCCCCAGCATACTGCCTCTGACACTGGAAGTGAATATAGCCACCAGGACCTGTAGCCACTGAGAGCTTTTCCTCCATGAACTTGTTCCATCTCCTTCGAAAGCCATCCAAATGTGTGACCATCAACCATGTGGCGGAAGTGATTCCAAAGTTTAACTCTGCACTGGGTGAAGAAGTCTTTCTTTTTATCGGTCCTGAATCTCCCACCAGCCAGCTTCATGGGAGGGCCCCTTCGGGTTCATGTATTAGGGGAGGTAGGAAATATCTCCCTGTCCACTGTCTGAACACCATTCATAATTTTGTATACCTCTGTCACGTCTCCCCTCGCTCACCTTCTCGCTAAACTAACCATGTTGTGCAACCTTTCCTCATGGGGAAGTTGCTCTGGTCCATTATACATTTTTCTGCACTTTCCCCAGTTCTACAATATCCTCTTTTTAGTGGCAGAGACCGAAACACTGTACACAGTATTCCAAGTGTGGTTGCATTCGGGAGTGTGATCTTGGGCCGCCCTTTGAGCTCCAGTGTTGCCAAGGAATGAGAAATAATCGTTCTCCTTTACCTTTCACTAGTTGGGCCCCATGTGAAGATTGAGGGGAAGGACACAAAGAAAGTCAGGAATATGAAAAACAGGTTCCATAGGTAAATGTTGAAGGAACAGGGAATGTTTAGTGTGGAGAAGTGTGGACAAATGATTGTATTCATCAAATACTTATCCGACTCTCTCACACGGAAGAAAACAGCTAGAGACCCATTTACTGGGTATGCTCCTGCTCTGAATTTCTTACCCTGATTAGGCGGTTCAGCGTCTCCTTTTTCGTTCAGGCAAATATGGGGCAGATGCACTGGACGAGTGTCTGGCCTCAGTAACCAACTGGATGGAAACCAATAAGCTGAGTCTCAGCCGAGACAAGACTGAAGGTGTGTCCTCATGTCACAACAGCTCTCACCCTGGCCAGGAGCTACGGTGGGCTGGCTGTCATGCAAACAGTCCATGGTGCACCTGACAGGGGACTGGGCTTTTGCCCTATCTTTCTCCCGCAGTCCTGAAGGTATCCAAGGGAGAAGCTGGCAGAACAGCCTCATGCAACCTCTCCCCACTGTGATTACCAGTCTGTTTTGGCATTTTTCCCCTTTACCCTTTTTTCAGAGATCATGAAGTCCAGTGGCACTTTGGAAGGGCTGCCAGACAGTGGCAAATGTGCATTATTTTTCACACACAATGTGCAGGGCAATGTGATGAGGCATGCTTGTTGTCACAGTGCAACAGGCACTGGATGTGGATCCCAAAAGCATCCCAATAAGCCAAAAGGCAAGCTATCAAGACAAAGCAAAGCTATAGATGACCTTAGCTGGTGAAAAGAAGAGATTTACTCTGCACAGCACAATCCTCTCCCACCCCAATAGTCCTCAAGGGGAACGTTCTGCAAGGAGTTCCACCAGGTTGGGTTGGAAGACCATGTGTGGCCCTACCTAGCATTGACAGCCTAGCATTAGGGGTTTATGTGCTGGTAACGTCTCTGCTAAAGGTAAAGGTTTCCCCTTGACTTTACATCCAGTCATGCCTGACTCTCAGGGGCGGTGCTCATCTCTGTTTCCTAGCAGAGGGATCCAGCGTTTTTCCGCAGACAGTCTCCGTGGCCATGTGGCCGGCATGACTAAACACCGAGGTGCATGGAACGCTGTTACCTGCCCACCGAAGTGGCACCTTTTCATCTACTTGCATTTGCATGCTTTTGAACTGCAAGGTTAGCAGGAGCTGGGACGGAGCAACGGGAACTCACCTCGTTGTGCAGATTCGAACCGGCAACCTTTCAATCAACCAGCCCAGCAGCACAGCGGTTTAAACCAATGCGCCACCTGCAGTCCCAATACCTCCGCTAGAGAACTGCAATTGTTGCTGCACAGGGTGCAGCCTGGCTGCAGGGGCAGACCTGATGCAGCAGGGTCATCTAGTACGGGTGGCCACCATCAAGAGCAGACCAAGCACAAGCTCCCCGGTGCTCTCACTCCCTCAGGGGCGATCTCCCAGGGAGCCCAGGGCAGCCCCCTGAGCTGAGCTTTTCCACGTCCTGGTAGGGCCAGTCACAGAGAACCTGCTCCTTCAGCCAGCCGTGCAATGAGCAACAGTGTGCTAGCCCCTTCGTGAGCCCCTTTTTAGTCACCCTCAGAGCTCACCGCCAGAGGCTTCATGAAAACAGGGGAGAAGGTTTATCCAGCACTGGAGAGGGAAATTACAGAACGGAAGAAGAGTTTGTGTCGAAGTGCAAAAGAAGCAGGGGACCCACATTCATTATGCCGTGGCAAAAGGCAAGGGAACTGAAAAGCACCGGCTGGCGACAGCTGCCCGCCATCTCCACAGTGCCATTTCCCCTGGTGAGGCATCAGTCTCTCCTTACCTTTCAGGAGATTCTCACCCCAGCAGAGGCTTGGGATGAATCCTTTCAGAATCCACCCCTCTATCATCCATGGACTTCCTTTCATACACAGCCTGGTCCTCCAAAGCCAGCCAAGCCAAGAGGAAGTCCCCTGATGCTCACAAACCCCATGAATGTCGGGAGCGCTTGCCAGGATCTCGAACTCTGAGTACTCTGAGAACTCTGAGTTTGTAAGCTGACCCGAGGCTTCAGTGAATGGGGTGGCCTAGAAATTTTCTAAATAAATAAATAAATACTGTAAAGTGGACCAGAATCCAAGGAGCCAAGCCCTGGTAGCAAGACTAGAGGCAGCTTCAGGGCTCCCTCTGCTGGTGCAGGACCAGCACTGCAGCCCCGGTAGTTGCAGGATCACTACCCCAATCTACTGCAGCTGCCAGGGCTCTCATGAGCTCCACCTGGGAGCCCTGGGAAAGAGCTATACCAGAACTGGCTCTTCCCCTCTGAAGCTGCCTTGGCCACAAAGGTTCTTGGAGTTGTTGAGGTGCCCCTGCCCCTGCCCGTTTCTCCTGGCTTGTCTGCCCACACTTGCCTCTTCAGCAGACTCTGCCTTACGCTACACCTCCCAGCTCTGACCTTTGGACTGTTTTAACTGTGCTTTTGGACTGACTCCCTGGTTGCCCAGATCCTGGTGCTCCTGTCTGCTAGTCAGTCATCCATGCCCTGGATGCTGACGCCTGGGAATTCAATGGAATCCCTTCTCCAAAGAGAGTCCTTGCACATCCCCACCCCAGCATCAGTACCAAGAAAAAAGCCCAGAAGTCTTATTCCCAGTGGAGTGTGGCTGGGACAAAACCTCATGGAATCAGTTCCTCTAGCACCCGTGGACTTCCTCCTTGGGCTGAGCCTAGAAGAAGTCCTTGAATGTTCATGGGACAAAGATGCAAGAACCAGCAACCTTTTCCCGTGTCAGCTGCAGTGGCACGAAGCCTGCTGCATATGGAGCGGCAGAGGAGCAGCTCCTGGGGAGTGGTCACGTGGGCGCTGTCCTCTGTCCCATGTATGCAGCCTTCTTGCACATCAATTACAGCCCTGTTGCGCACAGTACAGAAGTCTGGAGCTGCTTGTGCAGCGTTTTGGACTCAATTCCTGGTGAGTGCCCCGCAAACGCCACTCTGAGCCAACTGGAGCAGTTGCATGTTGGGCTGCCTTTGAAGACAGATCAGAAGCTGCTGCTAGTGCAGAACTTGCCAGCCAAGTTGTTGACTGGGACTAGGCAATGCGAACATAGAAGCTCGGTTCTGGCTCGCCTGAACAGCTTGTAAATTTGCTTCTGGGTCAAATGCAAAGTGCTGGTTATCAAGACCAAAATACCCGAGACTGCCTCTTCTTGCACGAACTTACACTGGTACCTCGGCTCACGAACGCCTTGGTTCACAAACAAATCAGGTCATGAACAAAAATTTCTGAAAAATTTTGACTTGGTTCGCGAACCCTGCTTTGGGTGGCGACCAAGATCGCAGCCATCTCCCCCCAGCCCCCGAGTGGGGAGATGGCCACGATTGCAGTTGCTTTTGTGCAGGGAAGGCTGCATCATCATCATCATCATCATTATTATTATTATAACATTTCTATGCTGCCCCTTGCCGAAGCCTCGGGGCAGCTTACAACACAATAAAATACATTGAAGTACAATAGAACGTAATAAATTACCTCCAGTTACATAAATACAAAGAATATGCTGGGATACCCACATAATCATATAAAGTTAAAATTAACAGTATAAAATAAGTGAATAAAGAATATAGGAGGAGAATAGAGAAGGAAGAAGAAGTTGCCCTGGCCAGATTATATATTTTAACAATGAAAATGATGTTTAAATAAAAAGGTCTTTACCTGGCGCCAAAAAACAAGGAACGACGGTGCCAGGCGGACCTCTTTGGGGAGTGAGTTCCATAGGCTGGGCGCCACCGCAGAGAAAGCCCTCCTCCGAGTACTTACTCTCCCAATTTCTTTCATGGAGGGTTCCCGGAGAAGGGACTCTCCCGCAGATCTCAAAGGGTGGTCGGGCATATACTGCAGGCAAGACGGGAGCAGCAAAGCAGAACCGCGGGGGAGATGGCCGAGATGCCGCCTGTCTTTCCTGCAGGAGCCGCCTCTTATCAGGCACGCCTTCCCTGCACGAACGGAACGGCGATCGTGGCCAGTTCCCCACCCCCAGCGCACCGTCTGTGCCCGTATCTCCTCCCCCAGTGCGCCCGCGATCACGTCCGTCTCTCCCCCCCAGCCCCCAGTGCGCCGGGATGACGGGCACCTGCAGGGACGACAGGCGCGACCTCGGTCGTGCTGGGGGGCGGGGGAGATGGCCGCGCTGGTGCCTGGGGTGGGGGAGGGAGATGGCCGCGATCTTTGTTGTTGTCACTCTGCTTTACATTTTTCTGATTTAAAAAATGGTTACAGAACGGATTGACCTCATTTACTTTGAACCTTATGGGGAAATCTGACTTGGCTCGTGACCAATTTGGGTCATGACCAGAGTCCTGGAACGGATTAAGTTCGTGAGCCGAGGTACCGCTGTACCTGGTTGCTGAAGTCAGTGTCAGAGGTCCTTCTCTGTCTGCCCCCTCCAAAAGAAACTCGGCAGGTATCTTTTGGGGATGGTCCTTTGCTTCAACAGCTCCATTCTGTGCAGTGTTGTCTGGCACAATCATCTTTTCAGCAGCAGGCAACACCACAATTATTTTCCCAGACAAGTGGACTTTTGTGGGCTACATTCGTGACGTTCACTCTAGGATGTGAGTGGGGGATAGATTTTGGTAATTTGTAGCATAAACTTTTATGACATTTATTTATTTATTTATTTATTATTTTATATACATTATCCCCCATTATATTAACCCTGGAGGTCTATATTATGTGTGTTAAGCCTTCTTGAAACTTTTGTGATAGAAAGCAATGCACTGATAATAAAGGCTACCTATAATATAATGAATCCCTCCAATTTTATGAATTACTGGAATGTCTTTTTCCTGGAGTGCTACTTTTCTGTGTGCAAGCCTGGAAAAGCATTCAAAAGTGCAACGCCAGCTTCAGGTGGGACAGACCTGGAGGTGCTTCTCCACTTGATTCCGCTTGGGGCAAACCTTGGCCTGCAATGAAGTAACTTAGCCTTTAGTCGCACTTTGGCAGATTGATGAATTCCTGCCGCCCTCTTGTGGAAAAGCATTTCCATAGCTTTATAGTTCAAATGCGTACATATGTACAATTTGCATCTGAACGATGCAGGAAATTCAAAATCTAAATATTGATGGGATTAATTGCCTGTCACCTGAATTTTGTACAGGTCTGTTGTCTCTTTTCAGTTTTCTGTTAAAATCTCTGCTTTGTAGAAACCTAGGTGTAGATCTGTAAATATGAATTATTCCACTGTTTAGCAGGAGGAGTTTTATACAGTGCTTTTTTTGTCATAGAACACACCGGAACAGAGTTCCGGGACACTTTTTTGACAGATTTTCCAAGTTTTAAAAGTAACTTTTGAAAATTTGATGTTTGGTCCATGTGGATTTGAATCGCCGTGTTCAGCGTAGTGGGTCGGTGGCAAGATCATTAAAACGGTGCATGCAGGCTGCTTGTGCGTTGAATCCGATGCATGTGTACTTCATCCGTGCTGGTTGTGATGGCGCTGCTCGACTTGTGGTGCTGCTTGGCTTGTGATTGGTTGTGTGGTCGCACACTGAGTGCTTACTGCGGGCAGCCACCATTATGTTTCGTTATGCAACTGACATGTGTGGGTATGTGTACAGTGATTGACTACGTGCAAAAGGTAAATAATTTCATGAGTTCCGGCACCTTCTTTCTTACAAAAAAGCACTGGTTTTATAGTTGCTGACTTCAGCCTTTGAACCACTATTTTGCACTAAATTCAACCTCCAGCCTGTTTGGTGTTTTACTCCAGTTGGTAGACTTGGATGCTTTAGCTGAAAAACCAAAAGCAGAGTAGATCCCATGAATCTGAAGTCTTCCATCTCTGTTTTCCAAATTATTTAAAAGCTATTTAAAACTATGCACGGTGGGAACTAAGCTTTGATAGAAACTAACTCTGAATATGATAGAATTTATGGCATGTTTACTATGAGTTAAGCTCCTACTAGCTGTTAATCACTGACCAGAATTGCCTGGACTTTCCACTTTAGTGGAACCCATGCAATCCATACATTGTCAGGATGGAAATTTTACTGAGGAGCCATCATTCACTGAGACAATGGAAGTGTTTTCCATAATGGATCAGAGATCTGGAATAACAGCATAATCTCCAAACAGTTACAGATAAAAATAGGGACCAGTTTTTAACATCTCTATGCTTATATTCAGGAGAACCAGTAACTAGAACTAAGTGTGTATAATTAAAATCACACAGTCTGACTGGGTTCACACAACACATTAAGCCATTTGAACCTAGTGCTCTTCCTGCAATCTGGTTGTAAAACAGGTATAGCTTGTAGTCAAGTTTAATAAACCCACCATGGCTTGTTCAACTGCAGGCAAAAGAATGAACCATGGGCACATGAAAAAGAGCCCTTTGACAAAAAAGGTGAACACAGAAATGCTCATCTCACTAGCCAAGGGGCTAGTGGGAGACCACCCTTCCCTGGAACCTGAAAGTGCCAAAGCAGCACTCGGGGACAGCTAGGAAAGGCTGCCCCCCTCCATGCCAGCACTGGGGGAATTTCAAAACTTCGGAAAACCCCTATGTGAGAAAGCAGGTTAGCCCTTTTAAATCACATGCCTTGTACCTTCACACACGTGCCCACTGGGGTTTTCCTCAAGTTTTGCCAGTTCTCAAGGTGCTATTCACTTGGGGTAAATTGCAGAACTGAGGGGCAGCTGTGGCTGGCTTGGGTTGCCTCAGGGGATACTGCTTGGAAAGAGGGATAATGACAAGAATGCCCCCAAATTAAATTTCACAGGTTGTTGGGAGGGCTGGGCGGGGAGGGGGGTTCTGACTCTGTTATTCACCCTTGGGAAAATGAGGGCAGTCCTCAGTAATATGAGTACCCCACAAAAACCCTGAGGATTCTGCTGCAAAGAACGCTTTTCAGACAACCCCACATTTTAAAAAATATAGTTACAAATAGTTAACAGCAGGCTATAAAGGTGCAATCTAGCAAATATACAGTTTCCATGCAGACAAGCATCCTTGCCAAATTGCTAATTGCCAAATTAGCCCACTGCTATTCCCCTGCCCCCCAGACTTTCTTTTTAAAAAGTGGAGTGTGTGGAAAGCAGCATCCTGTACAGCTAAATGCTTAGGTTTTTAGGTGGTGTGCATCTTCATATGGCCCTGGGCTGCCCTCACTTTCCCAAGTTTGGAAAATACAGAGGTACCTTTAAAAAAAAAAGCCAAGTATAGCTGGTACTAACTGGCTTGCCATGGTTCAGGGGACATCTCAGAGGAGGGAGGAAGAAGCAAACAGCCCCTGCTGTGCCTGTCAGACACAGAAAAACTTTAACCACAGTGTGTGGTTAAAATCCCCAAAGAGTTCAATGTGTTGTGTGAATCAAGCCATTACTTCCCTGTCTACCCTGACTCCACTTCTCAACCTTCTCCTTGTCATCTCCCAGTGTCAAATTTTAGACTGCAAATCCCTTGGGGCAGAAAGCTGCCTTCCTTTCCTTTATGAAGTGCCATGCACTGTGATGACCCTATATAAATATACAAAGAAAAATAATTGAATACAACTGCTCATCCCACAAAGATCTGCCCTGTTTGCTTGTGTGCTATGTATGCATGTACACATGTCATTTATTCTATCATTAATCTGCCCAACAACAGATGTATTCTAGGAGATTATAGTTTGTTTTTCTTGCAATGGCTTGGCCTCTACAAATATAAATACCAGGAGTTAATTCTTTTAGTTAACAGTAAAAAAATGTAATGCTGCTAAAATAGCTCATTAAAAAGCTATCTGGGTGGTTCACAACAATTCATACACTTGGATGCAATGGTAAAAATAGATGACAATAGCAATACAAATACAATAAAGTATAGCTTAAGATGCCAATAAACAAAATGTAAAACAGCTTGAACTAAAACCATTTCAATAAAAACTAGACCTGCAGAAAGAGCAGGCATGCCCCATCATACGCCATTACATGCCTAAGGTAGTAATTTCACTGCATATTTTGGTGTTTCGGGATATGTATAATAGCACAGCCCTGGAATCTGTTGGAAGAAGGATGACATACAAATGGTTTAAATGAATAGACACCTCAACAACTGCAGGGAATGAAATGGCAGGAGGTTCTTCTTTTGTACAGTGCCGTAGAATGTGACCCTATACACATCGTCTTTGAAGAAAGTCCCATTTATTTCAAAGGGAATATCTCTTAGTCAGGTAAACTGATATAGGATTATGGCTTTGGCATACCTGTGCATGCATATATGTTGAATGTGCCCTGTAAATTAGATGTATATACTCGCCACTGTTGACCAAATTAAAGTTAAGGATCAGAGCTGAATGCTGAATGAGAACTCCAGCAACTTACATTAGATTTGTCACATCCACAGACAGAAGAAAGACCTACAATTCCCAGTATGCTCCAGCCATGCATAGGATTGTGCCTTTGGACAGATGTATAAATAGGTGTAGAGGTTTCCCTGGGGCAGCTGCCATCAGGTGGGTACTGTGCCCTAATTAATCGAGGCTGGGTCCAGACATGATAAACCACCACCGAGGGTGGAGTATGGGATATTGCTGATCCATGCAATGCACAAATCAATAGGTATAACTTACACAGGTATAGTCACACATAACCAGGCCAGAGAAAAACCCTGTTTTCTAGAAATTAGCATGTCTGCATCCTTGGAGAGTAGCTGACACCGACCAGGCACCAGTCCAGAGAAAGTTAAGTTGGCAGTTGACAATGTAAGAGCAGCTCAAGCAAAGGGCAATTCACACCACACCATCCTCCTCCTCCTCTGCTCTGTAATAGCATCCCATCCTTCCCGCTCCTTTGGAGCATCTTCTTTGGTACGCAAGAGGGAAAGATCACACCATTGTAACTTTTTACTTCTGTAACCTATTGGAAAGTGTTGACTATGTTACGTGTCACCTTTTAATGATCAATGTGTTGGTCAACTGAGCCAGTCAACAAATGCATAAAAAGGCCAGCTGAGGACTGCTTAGGTGTGCCATCTGGAACGAGTAAATCCTTTAAAAGAAAACCTTCCCAGTTGTGTATTTCAGGCATACACACACCAGGACATGGACCATTTGGTCAACAGTGGAGTATGGGTTATTGCCGATCCATGGATTGTTGTTGAAACAACAATTGTCTGTGTGAACCCTAACAAGCATTGGCTTTTTAACCACAAACAACCCATGACGAGAACCCAGGGTTTGTTGCTGGGTTGTGAACTGCAGGTTGTTCATCATGGTTTGCTAACCCGGCTGGGCTTAAACAACATGACAACCTACAGTTTAACAACCCACAGTTCAACAGCAACTGAGCCAGTGTGCTGTGGCAGGAGAGTGCTGGACTGGGACTTGAGAGATTTGGGTCTAGTCCACACTCAAACATTAAGCTCACTGGGTGACTTTGGGCCAGCCACAGGCTCTCAGCCAAGCCTACCTCACAGGGTTGTTGTGAGGATACAATGGAGAGGATTATGTAAGCCTCCGTTGGGTTCTTTGCAGGAAAAAAGGCAGGACATATAATAAAAATTAGAAAGCTGCTTCTGGCTTTCAGCATATTGCACAATAGAGAAACTGGTTGAGTTTACTCTAGCAGAAGAATTTCAGGATGAGAGATTTTTGGACCGCTCAATTCCTCAAACCCTTAAAAGTGACCAAGAGAAGCCCTGAGGAAAATTTGTTACATGAATACATTGGAATAACAGTTAAAATCGCGGAAAGAGGATTGCTAAGGGGTTTTGTTTTGTTTCTTTTCCTTTCAGGGTTACTTTGAATCTGTGACAGGCAGAAATAAAACTGGTGAAACTTGGCCAATGACATTGCTTCCACGCCATTAAAGAAAAAAGCAACAAAAAGGTTCTAGACTGTTAACAATGAAAATAAAAAAACACGGAGTTTGGAAGGAGATCCTAGTGGTACTAGCACTTTTAGACGTGATGAAAAAGGGTCTGATTCCTCCTGCCTAAATAGTGCATTTTTTCTCCCCATCTCCATTTGTAATGGTAAAGTCTATACTGCGAGGATATATCGGTGGACGCTTCCAAGGCAACACTTGGGGCGGGGGGGATAAGTAGGCGAAATGTTGAAAAGGGCTTGGAAACTCCCCCTCCCTTCCCCTCCCTTCCCCCTCCCTTGCTCGTGTTTCCACCACGTGACCGAGACTAACGTTCTCGGGGTGCGCGTGCTCTTAGTGGAAAATTCGAAAAGAAACCGCCTGGCTGAAGAAGTGAGGGCGCGAGGACCGCGCCTGACCGCGCCTGCGCCTCCCTGACCTGCCCTTCCCAGTTCTCTTTCTTCCAGTCACGTGACTGCCTCTTCGTTTGGTTAATAGCTTAGCCTCGTTGGCACCCCTGTCGAGCACCCATTTTGAGATTTAGGATGGAGCAGGGTTAGGGTGGCGGAGGAACTTGGCAAGGACTGGAGGAATGGGCAGAGCAACTTGCTTACAGGCAGGTGTTGCCCCCTCGCGCATCCATGACCATAAGACAGTGGGGTAGGGTAGAAGTTGACCCCTAAGAAAAGAGGGTGCTTTGAGCTCCTAAATGATATAGGAGACTTTTGATTCCCCTACAAAAGAGGGCACTAAGCTCTAAATGATAAAGGGGGCCCTTTGACCCCTGACAAAAGGGGTTTTTTTCCTGCTAAGTGGGGAGGAGGAAAAGAACTTTAATCAACCCACTACCCATTTGTCAAGAGGAGGGGCTTAACCTCCTAATTAGAAGGGTGGGTGTAAGATATCATAAGAAGCAATTTGCTGAGCTCTTCTGGAAATCCACAAAAAAGACAAGATTTGAGCTCCCTGAGAAGAAAAGTACTTAAATTTCCTAGAGGAAATCCCATCCCAAAACAGGGTGGACTTTGATCCCCTGACAAGACATTGAGAGGGTTGCATCCCTGAGAAGGAGATAAAATAGGGAATAGCTAATCCCCTAATAAAAACCACTTTGCCTCCATGTCAGGAGGGACCAGGCAGTGAGTGTGACGGTATTGCAGCAGGGCACAGCTTCCCTGACAAGGCGGCAAGCGATGGGGAAGAAGGGGTTGTTCCATCCACCTTGGGGTCCTTAACAAGAAGGAACAACTCTGCTCCTCTTACAGGGGTGAGATGCATAAGGAAAGGCTTTGATCAAAAATTGGAGCTTTGTTCCCTTAATAGCAGAGGGTTCTTTGGCTCCCAATAAGAAGATTGAGAGAAAGAGGGACTGAGGAAAAGTGGGAGATCTGCCCAAGTGTTCCCTTAAAAAATATGTGAATACTCTGACTCCAAACAGGCACAGACAATAAGAAAGAGGCAATAAAACTGAGCATCAAAGGAAGGCTTGGATGAAAATACTACACAGCCTGCAAACAAGGGCATTTCATCATGTATGAGGATTCCACCTTAATGTTGCTTTTTCTGGAGGCTGCCACCATACTATTAACGAATGAAGTCAGGAAACAAGTGCACAGATTTGTGAGCTTGCTTGAACTGCGGCTGTTCCTGCTGGAGATGCTGGCCACTTTCCAATTTTGTGCCTGCTTTAACATCCTGGCCCCGCTGGCTAATGTGGAGCCCATACCCCAACTCTATCTTGCCCACATTTATTCTTTCAGCACTTTCCATTTCTACCTGACCTTGTCTGAGAACACAAGCAACCCTGCTTCTACCTTGGTATATATCCTGCGGAGAGGCGTCTCACTGAGGCTGGGAGGGCTGAAGATTGTGGCCCAGTTCATCGGGGGCTTTCTAGCCAGAATTTATCGGAGTTACCTCTGGCTAGCAGGGGTCAGCAGTTTGTTAGCTGATCCCTACACCTGCAGCAAGCCTCTCCAGACGTATTTACTGAAGGCCTTTTTCACAGAACTTATCACCTCCATCACGTTCCAGTTTACCCTGCTTCAGTCGCAATTCCAAGAGCCGCGAGTCAGAGCCAACATGCTTTCGCTCACCATCACTTCGCTGGTGTATGCAGGTTTGTTGGCATCTTTCTCTCTCTCTGACAGTAACGGTCAAAAAGATTATATACAGAGCACAAACTTGGCAGCAAGGGATGCTCCCACTGGGGGGGGAAATATTCTTGAAATAAGGTGACAAAATGATGACCTGTGGCTGCATATGGTGGGAAGTGCTATTCCTAACCCCTTTTCTCTAGCCCTTGTTTCCTGCTTCTTTCCCAAATTCCTTTCCCGAATTCCACACAATCACTCTGTTGTGCGGGATGTCACCACAGACACTCCATGGTGTGGCTGTTGCTCGTTTCAATATGCCTGCACTGATTCTCGATTCTTTGCTGTCAAGCTTGGTATTCAGGCATGCAATGAGGGTGAGGAAGCCTGCTGATTTCACAGTGGTGCAGATGTCCCCTTATAAAGCAAGTAAAAGGAGATGTTCCTAGGAAAAATGGGTGCTTGAGGGCTTTCTCCTAGTGAACCTTCCCAGATTCCCTGAGCACAAATCTATTACCTTCTCCCTTGCAGCTTTAAGAACACATTATGCACCTGCACCAGCAAAGTGGCTCAAGAGGCAAAGGCAGGGAAATAGACTTTTAAGGTTATGGAAGATGTGTCTAAAAGATGTGGGAGGTAACACAGAAGTGAGGTAACGTCCCATATACAAGAAATGTATTGGCATGTTAGCATGAGCATCCCAATACCACTATGTGATTTTGCAAACCTGATTTTGTGGTTTAATACCACACTTGACTCAAAGGGTTACGCAACTCCGTAGTTTTGCACACTCAATGGTAAATAAAAGCTGCATGATCCTTGAACCACAAACTACCTAAAGGAGCGCTTACATCCATATGTGCCCGCCCGCCCCTTGAGATCTGTGGGAGAGGCCCTTCTCTGGGAACCCTCCGTGAAAGAAATTAGGAGGGTAGGTACTTGGAGGAGGGCTTTCTCTGCGGTGGCACCCAATCTATGGAATGTGCTCCCCAGAGAGGTCCGCCTGGCGCCATCGTCATTTGTTTTTCGACGCCAGGCAAAGACCTTTTTATTTAAACGCCATTTTAATTGTTAATATTATTTATTTATTTTATTTTTATGGCCAGGACGTCTCCAATTATATTGTTTTATATTGTTATTATTTATTTATTGTTGTAAGCCGCCCCAAGGCTTCGGCGAATGGGGCGGCATAGAAGCTTTCTAAAGAAATAACTCCTTGACCACAAATAAAGCATGAACAATACATACATATTCCTAAAAGTAAACACAATGAACTGTAGGCCAAAGATTGAGCAAGAAATCTGCCTCTGTGGCTTACATTTGTTAAAAGCCTTCCTGGATTAGACCAAAAGTATCTGTAATCCAATATCATATTTACACAGTGACTGACTCCTAAAAAGCAAGTATTCACACAGTGGCCAACCAGATACCTGAAGGAATTTAATTCTGTAAGAACATGGAGATACGAGCTGCCTCCCCATGTTGTCCTCCAGCCCTGGTGTACATAGGCCTGTGCTACTGATCCTAGATGTAGCATAAAGTACAGGAGAATAATTAAATTCACTGAGAGTAAAGCAATTAATTGAAAACCGTCAGAGCATCAGAGGTACCATGCCTACAGATACCAGTCCTGGGGAAGAACAAGAAGAGTGCAAATACTCTCTTGTTCTAGTGGGACTAAATTCCTTTGGGTTTCTGGTCAGCTACTGTGTGAATACATTTTATTTTTTTGACTGTGCATTTCAAAAATCAAAACAAAACCGGAAATAAGAGTTTTCTATCATGAAATTTGAGTAAATCTATTGCAAAGAATAGCCATATACCATATATCCCAATATATTTTATGTATAGCAAAATATAGCAGCCCAGAAATCTATGAATTTATTCATTCATGAGGCCACCCAGTCACTGTGCATATGACATTAGACTAGATAAGCCTTTAGTCTTATCCAGCAAGGCTCTTAATGTCCTACCTGTGCGATTCCCATAGCTCAGTGGAAAGGCACATAGAAACAGAGCGAGTCAGAAGGGGCCTCCTGGGCCATCTAGTCTGACCCCGGCTCCAGCCGGCTCCGCTCATGACATGCCCACCATGTGCACCTCCAGCCTATCCTTGAACACCCGCACCGATGGGGCCTCAACCACCTCCCGTGGAAGCCCATTCCACACCCTCGGGGTCCTGACTGTCAGGAAGTGCTTCCTGGCATCCAAATGGAGCCTTGGTTCCCTGAGCTTGGCTCTGTTGGAGCGTGTCCTGCCCTCCTCTGCAGGGGAGAACAGGCCTCTACCCACCCCATGTGACTTCCCCTCACATACCTGCATGTTGGTATACTTTCTATGCAGAAGGACCCAGGTTCAGTCCCCAGCATTTGGCAGGACAGGAAAGGAATCCAGAGAGCTGCTGCCCATCTGTGTTGACAAAGCTAGGTAGATGGGCCACAGTCTGACACAGTAACAGGATTTGCATGATCATGGAGGGAAAATGAGGTATGGGGGATTATTTTCCCTACTCCTGCATGTTGCTCACAAGCTGCCTAAATAGGCATAATTACTCTTGCCTGGCCTGGGCTGAGGGTGACCTGCAACAGCAGGGGTTGGACCCAATGGCCTTCTTGGTCCCTTCCATTTCTACTATTCTATGATGTCTGAACCTGGTGAGGATGGATGTTGGAGTGGTTTACATACTGGAGAATCATGGTTTGTTCTACATTTTCCAGCCTGGTATCTCTTTTTTGGGCTATGGCAACTGATACTTCCCATGTTATTTTCAAACTGTTTCCTAGCATGGTTTCCTAAGCATGGAACAAATACAGTCCCTCTTAATAATCCAATATGCTGCCTTGTAAAGGTTTTTGGTTCTAGCTGTTCTAGTTTAAACATAGCCTGCACATTTGTATTATTATTATTATTATTATTATTATTATTATTATTATTATTACCAAGAGACCAATTTACATAACTGATATTCTGCATATGTGCCTACTTCTATCCTTTAACAGGTATTCACTCATGATACAGTTTACCCTGCATAAATGCCTGCCTTGGGACAGTATCTTTTCCCCACCACTGCAATTATATGAAATGTTTGTAGGCCTATCCATGATTTAAAGTCCACTTGGTGCACACAAAGGTACCCAGAAAAAATATATGTGGCAGGGGAAAAAATAATGAAACTATAAAGCCCCAGTAATTTAATTTAAAGGGGAAATTCTGAAAGGGTGAAATGAGTGACTCTCGAAAGGCAATGCATCTGCTTACCTTAAATAACTTAAAAGGCATCTGTTGTTTTAAACAGTTATTGTGTGTATTGCACTAGAGAAATGACAGAACTGAAGTCCGTATCTATTAAGGACAGGGACCACAGTGTTAAGCCTACTTACTTGGTAGTAAGCCTCAATAAGGCTTAGTTCGGGAGTAGACCTGTAATGAAATAGCACCGAAAAAATACAATGTGCAGCATAAATCTGAGGTCATCGCCCACCTTTTATTTTATCGCATACAATACTTGCAAAACGGGGTGGACAATAAAGTCCCAAGAAAAACTAGAGTTCTCTAGCACCATAAAACTGTTGCTCTGCCGCAACAAACAGATTCAAATTGGCTATTCTTCCAAAAAGGGAAGGCGAGGGATTCCCTAATTTTGCTTCCCGAACTCAGCCTCCTGCTGGGTCCTCTCTGGCGCGCGTTGCGGTGCGCGAAGGTGCGAGGCGGGCTTCGGCAGGTCCTGCCGGCGGCGCGTGGGCTGCGAGCCCGAGGAACGCGGGGCCGCCCGCCTCCTCTTCGCACGGCAGCCGGTGGGAAGCACGGCCGGGCGCGGCGGCCACGAGTGCGGACGGACCCCTGCGCCGCCGCCGCCGCCCCTCCCCCGCCCCCTCCCCCGCGGCGGGACCCGCCCCCCTCCGACTGGGGCGGGCGAGCCCTTGCCCCGCCCCGCCCCGGGCCCTTGCCCCGCCCCGCCGCGGAGGAGCCGGGCCGGCCGGCTTGCAGATCCGTTCTGGGGTCGGCGGCGGCGGCGGCGGCGGCGGCGGGAGGCCCCCGCTCCTGGCGCTGGCCGCAGGCTGGGAGGCGAGAGCCTTGGCAAAGCTGGACGGAGCGTCCGCAGCCCTGCGGCGGGCCCGCGGCAAGACCTCGGGGTGCCCCTGGCCGGCCGCAGCGGCTCGGCGAAAGAGGACGGATGGGGGCGAATGGGGGCGGGAGCCCTGGGATCCTCCGAACGGCTCCTTGGGGAAGGGGCTGCTAGTTCCAGGGGGCCAGCCCCCCCCCTCCGCTTCAGGGCTCCGGTGAGGGGGCCCCTGGAAGGAGGAAAGGCAGCCGGAATTCTCCGGCGAGGGAAAATGAAGCGGAACCCCGCGCAAGCGTGTCCCGGTGGTTGCGGAGCGCGGCCGGTGAGATCACAATGGCCGGGAGGCTCGCCGCGGCAGCGGCAGGAGCGGACAAGCGCGCAGGCCGTGGCAAACTCTTCCCAGGGCTGCGGAGCCGGGCAGGGTGCGAGCAGCGGCACCCACTGACCGTGGATTAAACCGAGCGGCCGAAGGGCAACGGAGATCCCCGAGGGGAGGGCAGGGGAGGGGCTGAGAAGCCTCGAGCACTTAAAAAGGGAGCCGAGGACGGCCCCTGCGGAGGTGGGGCAGCCCCGGGAGCGGCGGCGGCGGCGGCGCTGCCTTGGGCCCCTCTGCCGGACCTCCAGCGCCGGGTGCCATGGGGGCCAGCGACGCTTCCATCTCGCTGCTCGTGATGGCAGGCACGGTGACGCTGACCGCTGGCTGCAGGCGAGCGGCCCGCCGCGCCAGTAAGCCCCGCTTGCGGGACTTCCTCCTGGAGCTGCTCGGCGCCTTCCAGATCTGCGCTTGCACGCACGAGCTTCGCCTGCTGGCCGATCTTCCACCCCAGCCGCACGCGGCCCTTACGCTCACGTACATCTTCACAGCAGTTCATGGCTTGACTTTGTACGACAGCATCAACAACCCTTGCAGCAGCTTTCAGCTATTCTGCAAAGCCAAAATCTCGGTCAAGTCCTGGTGGCTGCAGACTTCCGGGCAGTTCGCTGGAGCAGTACTGGCCATCATCTACATCAGGTTGTTCTGGATGTTGGGGATCGTGCCCGTGCACGCACGGGCGCTGGCGGAGAACTGCAGCAACCCCATCCAAACCACCGTAGCAAATGCTTTCCTCCTAGAACTCCTGTTCTCCTCCCTGGTCCATCTGAGCTTTCTGCAGTTTGAATCAATGAATCCTAAGCTAAAAGCCAATCTCGTCGCTTTGCTGATCACCACATTAGTATACGAAGGTTTGTTTCCCATTCCCTTTCTTTATTATTGTTCGAGGATGTCCACCACTTTGAACGGAGTAAGTTACTCTCTTGGTTTTATACTGTTTATCTACACTGGACTTTAGTACAGCTAACAGTGTGTTGGGCAGAACCCGCAAGGCTCTTGGGCCTTGTATCTCGGCTATAATTCTGCCCAGTGGTTTTCAAACGTTCTGCCTTCGGGGAATATTTCCTCTATTGAACTGTTGGCCAAAGGACCTCACAATCCCAGGCATTTTGCACCAGCGTTTAGCAGAGGAAGCGTATAAGTAGTAAATACTGCTTGCTTTTCATTTATTGTTGTCATGTTACTTCCATGTCTGATGGTTTCCGTTCCAGCTGGTGGGGAAAGAACAGGGCTTCAGCCATGGGCTGAGGCTTTCACATTAAAAGTTACTAAGGAAGGAGGGTCTTTTCTGCTCAGAGTTGTCCTTTGGCTTTTCTTACATCCCACTGTGGTTATTTCTCCATAGATGAAGGGCAGTGTGCATGCATAGGCTCTGCGACAGCCTGCTTCAGATATAAAGGGGGGGGGGGTCTGCTGCACTCCTGTAGCTTCAAGCAAGTAGAAACCACCTGTGGCTTGCTTTTAGGTGTTGAGAGAGCAGCACAGACAGAATGCACTCTTATAAGTAAGCTGTTATTACAGGCATTCCAGAAAACTGCACTCATTCATTCAAAGCCTTCCTATCCCGCTCTTCAGTGAGAAGTGGCTCAGAGTAAGATACATCTGTCAGCACTCAGCCCCTGCCCATCAGTTCAGTCTAAATTCAGACGTGGCCCTGATTTTGCAGCTTCTGTGTTCCTTTGATACTAGCTGTGTAGCTAAATTGATTAGAACTTCCTTTGAAATTTGCTTCTCACTTTTTAGATCAAAATACAGTGGTACCTTGGCGCATGAACTTAATCCGTTCCATGACTCTGGTTGTGACCCAAATTGGTTGTTACCCAAGTCAGATTTCCCCATAAGGTTCAATGTAAATAAGGTTAATCCGTTCTGTAACTATTTTTTTTTAATCAGAAATTTTGAAACAAAATGACAAAGAACAACAAAGTACTGCATAGTACAGTGGAGAACACTAACCTAGTGGGAGGGGGGAGATTATTTTGAGGGAGAGTCCCCCTCCATAAGGACATTGGGGAGATCACTTGCAGGGGTTTCCTCTCTTTGTCTCTTAGCTGCAGGGTCAATTTTGGTGAAAAATCTGTCTACAGTCACTTGTTTCTTCCTGCAGGGCATACCCCTCTGGAAATGAGAGACCACGTTATTGTTCATCAGATTCAACACTGTTTGTTACATTTATGTTGGGGTGGTACTTCTCAAAGAAACCCTGGCATGGGCGCGCTCCTGCAGGAAAGACGGGCGCAATCTCGGCCATCTCGCCCCCCCAGCACGATCGTGGCCACCTCCCCCCCACCCACGAGTGGGGAGATGGCCCAGATCGCAGTTGCGCCCGTGCAGGGAAGACGTGTGTGGTCGCAGGCGCGCTCCTGCAGGAAAGACGGGCGCAGCGCAGCCGTGATCACGCATGTGTTCCCTGCACGAACACGACTGTGATCATAGCCATCTCCCCACTTGGGCAACGGGGGGGGGGGGGGGATGGCTGCGATCTTGGTCGCCACCCAAAGCAGAGTTCGTGACCCAAGTCAAAATTTTCATGAATTTTTTTATCGCGACCCAAGGCGTTCGTGAGCCAAGGTACCACTGTATCCATTTCTGTAGACGGGACCATGACATAAACTATTCACATCAGGTGTGGATCCTTACTTGCTAACCGTACTGTCAAAAGCACAGGTCAGTCTCTAAGTATGTTGAACTATTGGCCCAAAGGACTTAACTGTGACATATTAACATTGCCAGCATAAAAGAGAAAGGGTTTGTTTTTTCAATGAAGCTATCTACAACATGTTTTAATATTGTTGTATCTGTATTTGTGTGTATGTCGTTCCTTGCCCTCACTAGCAGATGTGGCCAAAAAGGATCCCCCTTCCAGCTGAACACAATCAAAATATTGGCAAAGGAAAAGCAACTTGGAACACTTCTTGCAGTGCAATCTCAAGTAGCAAGAGAAAAATCAATGCTGCACAAACTTGCTCCAGGAGAGGATATTCTTAAATGTCAAAATTTAAGCTGCTCTTTGTAGCAAACAAAGCTTAGGATAGTCAAGCAGCTGGAAATTCTACACACCAAATAAGGGCAGCAATAAACATTAGTGAATTGCAGAGATGGAAAGAAGTGTTCCAAAACAACTCAAGAATTTCATGAGGACTAATCTTTACTGCCTTTGCCTTAATAAAACAGAAGATGGTATTCAGTGGTATGTTTGAGCAGACAGTTAAATAGTTTCTCCCCAGAATTGAAACATTTGTATGTTTGCATATTTTAAATGAAATTAAAGACATGCAGCATCTCTGTGTCTTTAAGAGTGTTGAGGCTCCAAAATTAAGCCCATGCTCAGTCTTACCACTTGCAGGAGTGAGTTCACGGTGTGGGCCTTTAGTTTAGACTTTCTGTCTGGTATTTGGTGGCTAGTATAGCAATTGCATAGCAGTCCTTGTTGTTTATGTGCCATCAAGTCACCTCCAGCTTATGGCAATTCTGTGAATGAAAGCCATTCAAAATGTCCTATCCGTGACAGCCTGCTCAGCTCCTGTTATAGCCGTCTACTATTCATAATTACATTTGGTCATTAGTTTGGTAGAACAGTCAGTCCAATTAAGGCAAGGAGAAACTCCTTCCCCATTAGCAAGCACATTTGTTCATTTCACTGCTGTTGACTTCTTGGAACTCTTAGTGTGTCATTAATCGGCCATTTAAATTTCATGCTCTATTTCTGCTTTGAGTCCGGTTGAGATATTTGAAAACTGCAACTTGGACTAAAAGCACCAAATAAACTGAAATGATTGTTGTTCAGTCAAGTATGGGAAGTTACCAAAATATGGGAGAGTTGATAATATAGGAAGTCTGGAGGCTTTTGCAGAAGGCAGAAAACATACATAACTATGAAAATCAGATTAATTAAAGCCCTTTTGGAGAACAGGGGTGTTTTTCCTGGTGTAAAGTGACCGCCGTCTCAAAAAATCAATTCAGCTAAGATTGGATATTAGTGGTTCATAGCATGGGCTCTCCCACACTAGAAACATTAAAAAAGAAACTGGCAGCCATCTGAATGGGATGGTTTAAACTGGTGTCCTGCAACAGCAGGGAGTTGGACTTGATGGCCTTCATGGCCGCTTTCAACTCTACTATTCTATGATTCTATGATTAATAACAATTTTCTGAGCTTTAAAATATTTTAAAAAGCCGACATTTATGCAGATAGTCAGGCTGTAGCTGAGAGAGTGTTTGTTTCCCAAATGGGTACCCTGCAAAGTAGCCCAGTGGCATGTCCATTATTACCCACTGCCTATTTTTTTGTGGGGGGGACAGCTAGAGCAGCATTTGACAACGTTGCAGTCTAGTCCAGTGTTGTTATCCAATCTTCTGGTGAGTTGGTTGTTTCAGGGAACTGCATTGTGGCTGTGAAAATGTTGGTAGCAGTCGTACTATTTATTAAGGTCTAGCAGGAGTTGTTGTGATGTGTATCTGTTGCTTTAGGAAAATGCTTGTGGTTTAATCGTTCCAAGAAAGCGGGGGGAGGGCTCTCCCTTAGAACTGAAAATGGCCTCATGCAGCTCCTCAGAGGTATGAGCAGTTAGTACACTAAGCTTTGAAATATTCCCAAACAGGCATGGGCGAAATTCTTGCTCTCCTGGTAGAACTCTCGGCAATTTGCAGAACAATAAGGATTGGAAGGACTCAGTTCTTCTGGCATTCAAACAAGGTCATGGTTTCAGAAGTCACTGTCTATCTCTTCTGCATCAGTTGGTGGATTTTGGGGTTCTAGTGAAAGAAAAAAGTAGATTCTGCAAGAAAAATCATTCCTGGAAGAAACAAAATCCAAAAATTTGACGAGGCATCCTGACCACAAAGCCTGCAGTTTGGCCAGACTATTACCATACTGGGGATTTGTAGTCTGAATAAATTAGTCAGTGATAGGTGTTGCAGATGGAGAGGGATGGAGGGAATCTCCATTTTTGAGAAAGCAAATGCTAATCTCATCTTCCTCTTGCCTTTGGTCAAACACACAGACTACCGAGGTGGTGTGGAGGAGAAGCGCAGAAAAACATGGCAGTCCTCATATTAACAAAGAGATTAATTTTAGACACTGCTCTGGGTAATGAGTCGAAGTTATATTTACACAGTGACTGGAGGGGATGGGAACATCTGTGCAGGGTCTTTCTTCAGGTTATAGAAAATCTTCCTCTTGGTTCATCCCTACCACTGACATTCAGACTGCCTAGCTCCATTTTGAGATTGGGTCCATCTAAACTTACAAGTTTGGAAATGTATGGAGAGCAGTATAGGACAGGCCTCTCAGCTATGGATTTTGGATTTTTTCCCCTCACAAGATAGCCCAGTTGCTTTACTGTAATTAAAATATGCAACCATACACAGTACTCATTTTCAGGAAACATTCTAGAAAGCATTCTTGTGGTTCAAAGTTGCAGCCATATAAATGTTGTATTATGTTGATGTAAAAAAGGTTGATCCCAATGTGAAATGTATGCTCGGCTCCTTGCAGGAAACTAAACCCTGATTAAGCATGCTTATTTCTCCCCCTACTAGCAAAGACATTCTCAACAGCTCAAGTATTCGTTAATACTTCTAAGATGAAGGAAATATTTCTAGGGCAACTCATGTGAAGTCCTCTTAAAAGAATAATAATGCCATAAATGGCCCATCTGACAGTCTGGAGACAGTTTGGGCATGTTTTCTTCCCTCTTGTTCTTAGTTATGGAAGGTTGCTCAGTGCAAAAAGTTGCCCTTGTTGCCTCTTCTGTGAGGGTCAACTAGAATATTCTTCTGCATCAGTGCTGTTAAACTCCCAGGATTTTGTGCCACTCTTTATGCTTCCAAATGTCATGGAACACAACTAGACAACAAAGCATGTGCAGAAACAAAGAAAATGCATAGGTGTGCTATAGCAGTGTGTACTAAGTGCACAAATTAGTTGTACACAACTGTGCAGCTTTTCTCCTCACGTCCTAAAAAATCTTTTCTCCTGCACATCCTGCGGACGCTCTGTGCCATCCCCTCATTCTCAAAGAGGTACTCCTCAAAGAGTACTCCTCAAAGAGTACCATGTCCTACATGGTACTCTTTGTCCCGTTGTGCTTTCTCAACTTCTATCCTTGCACAGCGTCTTATCTCAAGTTAAATGCTTCTCATCTTGGAACAGAGATTAAGTTAACTGGCTTGTGATTTCCAGAATCCCCTCCATGCTTTTAAAAATTGCTGCTGTAATTGGCCATTCTCCAGTGCTTTGGTACAACGGCTGATCTTGGAGATGCTGCCTATTCTTGTTAGAAGATCAGTGTTTTCATATTTGCATTCTTATAGTAGACTGGGATGGATACCATCTGGGCCCAGTAAAGTTTTTAATAACTTGTTAGCAAGGTTCAGAATGTCATCCATTGTCACCACTATTTGCCTAAATTCCCCAGACTTCCTTCCTGAAAACATCAGTCCAGGTCTCTGCTCTGTATCTTCTGCAGTGAAGACAGATAAGAGTTCCTTATTGTTGGCCTTGTTGTTAGCATGATGTTCCTTATGCACCTTTTTTGCTGGCTGCATCTCTCCTGTGCTCTCCTCACTGAAGCAGGCTTCCATTTTCTGACAGAAGCCTTCTTATCTTTCCCTTGACTTTGGTCATCAACTGTACTGGGGATGTCTAGGATTTGGTGTTCTTTTCTAACCTGTGCTATACATTCTATCTGAGTGGTTTTGCCTAACCTCCAGACCCTTTCAAGGAGTTTCACCTCACTTTCAACTTCCTTTTGTCCCTATTTTAAAGAGATTTTGAAGCAAATGTGACTTTTGGACTACTTTGGCAATTCTCCCCTTTAAAAGATACTAAATATGAAAGCACTGTGGTCACTGTTTCCAGTTGGTTCACCATTTGGTTAAACCCAGGATCACCTTCCCTCTGGTCAGTTCCATAATGAACTGTAAGAACGTAAGGAAAGCCACTCTGGAGCAGACCAGAATTTCATCTGGTCCAGCAGTCAGTGCACATATTGGCAAACCAGATGCCAACTGTTCTAGGGCAACAGTCGTTTAGGATATTGAGAGATGTAGTTGCTTTGTCATGACAGAAACATACTTTAATCTAGTCACTCTCACTTGGAGGCCTCTGAATTCCTTTTCCAACCCAAGTACGGTTTGAACATTCTGGTCATGCCCTTCAATTCATTTTGGAATGGAGGAGCATCACCCACAGTGCTTCTGTGGAAGAGTCTGGTCATTTTAGGCTTTCCAGCCAGCTTCAAACTGTGCCCTCTTTGAGAGACAGAACAGTACCTCTTCCAAAGCCCTTCAATGTCTTTCCTACAGAGTTTTTACCAGAGTTTACTGTATTCCACTCAGGGTGGATAAAATTCAATGATTTTTAAAAATGGATTTTAAATTGGATTCTTTAAATAAAATGCTTTTTTGAGGGAAAAATCTATCTAAAGATAGTTTTCTGTTTAAGATATATTACAGTCCAAAGGTTATTCAATGAGGATTCATTTTTAATTATGCAGCATGAGGCTGTATATTAATGCAATACTTAATTTTTTTAGTAAATGAATTCCATCGATCCATTCACAATGCCATGCCTTTTCCAGAAGTTTCTGTAAGATTACTGGGCAGTTTTTCTATCTAGACAATACTATCACTGATGCTTGGTTTTACAGTTCTCAAAAATGAATTTATGGAAATTACATGCCTCTTCTTCACAACAAAAATGCAATAAAATAAACATACAGAGAAAAAGACCTTAATCCCATTGTTCCTTTGCAAATCTACATACACAGAATCAATCCCTTACTAAGCTTCAAAAAATTCAACAAATAGAAGAAAATTTCTGGGAGTGAAATAGATCTGCACAAGAAGCTAAGTGTGAGGAGGGAGGGGCAAGCATTAAAAATGAAAGTGAACCCTTTTGAGCAGAATATACCACAAGTCTTTGGATCTTCTTGTGTATAGCCTGAGGTTTATCGTATTATTCTTTCCCTGGAGGAGGAAACCTCTAATGGCAGTAGGCCATAAGAGAGACCCAGTCTGGGGATATTTTAATTAAGTCCCTCTACCTGTGAGTAAGACAGACATGCATGCAAATCATGCAGAAAACCATGAGGTAAATCTAGCTGATTAGTAATTTAAATCAAATCCACCCTGATGCCCAACATATGTAGGTCCAGCCTGGGAGCAACCTCTTCCTAGAACTGAAAGTAGACAGTTTTGGGCTAGCCTCCAGGACAAGTTCATGTTTGCCTCAGCTCTTGAGTCATGAATGTTTGTCCTGGCAATCACTGTTCCCCATATCAGGTATTTAACATTATCTGGTATTACTAGCAGCAAGATAACCTGCACTGTTTTGTTTTTGTCTTATTATAGGAGGAAAACTGACAGGGGCCATATTCAATCCAGCACTGGCTTTTTCCTTGCACATAAGTTGTTTCACTGATACATTTTGGAATTACATGCTGGTGTACTGGATAGCACCCTGTATAGGTAAGTGCCTTTATACTTCTGTATTTTTATGGCCTACTGGAGTGGTACTTCTAGCAGTACTGGAGGCAGTACAAGAAACAAGTGTTAGAGAGCAATCGTCTTGATTAAGGGACAGCTCTGGTTAAATATAGAAGCATGTTAAATGATCTCTTCTGCCTACTGCCTGATGAAAGCAGGCTGCCATGCTTGCTTTGGGTGCTTTAGCAACATCAGCGGCCTGCGGTTCGAAAAGGATCCTGCCGACAGGACGCTTTGATGAGGATGAGGCTGGCTGGCACTCCTCACCTCTCCCAGCATTAATGGCAGAAGTCGGTGTTTCACCAGTACCATTTGGGGTTATCCTCTTTTAAAGTAAGGTTACAAGGAAGCTTAGCTGTAATTCAGTTATGAATAGCAGTTGCAAAAAATGCTTGTGTGCGTAAGTGTGAATAAGGCTCAATATGATGAATAGACTAGGGTCATGCACTGCAACATGTTTAAAGCATCACAGAATCTCTCCCTGTTGAAAGACACATCACATGAATACACTTGCTTAGTCTCAAGGCCATCACCTAAGTAGCTGAACACAACCACCAGCTATTTGTTACTATGCAAGTGGTTCTGGTATCAACAACACTTCTCACTCCTAGCATGTATTTCAGCTTTAAACCACCCCATAAGCTTAGTTCTCTGAGACTTGTAACAATTAAAAAATAAAATGCAAAGTAACAAGTTAGATCCAGTAGCAGCATGTAAATCTAAAAAGGGTAAAGACCTAAAAGCATCTAAACAGTTCTTAAGTGGCCTTCAATGGTCTGGCACCACAAAGACCATAATACAAACAGCACGCACTGACCCCAAGGGTCTGTAGCTTGTGGGGGTGCTCCTGGACCCAAAACTATCACTTGAGCCTCAGGTGGACTTAATGGCAAGAAGTGCCTTCTTCCAGCTGCAATTGACCGACTGCAGCTCTACCTGGACAAGCAGAGCCTAGCCAGTCACCCATGCTCGAGTAGCCTCTCGACTGGACTACTGTAATGTGCTCTGTGTGGGGTTGCCCCTGAAGGCAGTCCACTGGTACAGAACAGGGCGACACTACTGCTGATGCAAGCAGAATCACATGCCCATGTGATCCCAATACTTGAGCAGCTTCATTGGTTACCAGTTGAGCTCCGAGCCCAATTTAAGGCGCTTGTTCTAACATGTAAAGTCCTAAACATGTTATATCTGAAGGACCGCCTGCTCCCATAGGTAGCTACCTGGCCCCTAAGATCAGTTGCGGAGGCCATTCTGAAAGAGCCGTCCTCCAAGGAGGTAAGGAGGACGGCTAATGGAAGAGGTTCTTCTCAGTACTTGTGCCCCAGTTATGGGATAGCCTTCCAAAAGCAGCTCACCTGGTGCCTTCCTTACAATCCTGCTGGGGCCAGATGAAAACAATTTTATTTTCTAGACATTTTAATAATTGATTTTATTTTGATAATTTTAAAAGTGGTTTTACAGTATTGCTGTTTTAATCTACACTGTTTTAAATTACTATCCCTTAGTCATACACTGTTTTTTCCTTCTGGTATTGTTAACGTGTTTTGATATATATATATATATAGTAATCTGCTTAGAGAACCCTTGGGCTAATACAGCAGAATATAAGTTAAATAAATAAATACATAAAAAGATTCTCTGGAAATGACATCCTATAGGTAGGAGCCACCTTTAAAAGGACCTCCCTGTTGCAGGCACCTGCCTCACCTTGTTTCTTTGCCGTTGCCCAGCCCTCAGCCATTCAGGGGTTTAAAAGTTAAAGCCAACACTTTGACAGTACTCTCTTATTCCAGCTAGTTGTCTTCTGGCATTGCCTAAACTCCTGCCTATGCTTACATCATTTCAGGGTCCGTGATGGTGGTCATGGTGTGGGATGACATCCTTCCCCTGCTTCGCGGATAAGTTTAAAATGGTAGAAAAAAGTTTTATCTGACAGACTATTAATACTGATGCAGCTGTATTCTACATGGAAGGCAGCCAGAAGGCTGGACATTCAAATCATTCTGACAGCTTTCAGGTGTTTTTCCTGGAAATATCATTAAAGGATTTTATAATACAGCATTATCTTGTGCCCTTGGAAACAAGATTTAACTTTCCAAGCTCTGACATGTGTATTTCAATTTCAAAGGTTTGCTTATTTTAAACTTGACATCAGTATAACTTGGAGGTGGGGGGGAGACTTCTGGTAACTAGATACTTAATTCTAGTTGCATATTTAGGCAAGCTTCTTTCAAAATAACTCACCTCACTTATTCTAATTAAGAACTCACCTAAAGCCAGGCATCTGTATTTATCCCTCTTCCTTTTCCATGAAATAATAATAATAATAATAATAATAATAATAATAATAATAATTACATTTCTATGCCGCCCCTTGCCGAAACCTCGGGGCGGAAATCCAAGCTTGCATTCACAGCCACCAAAAACACTTTACATATATATGTGTGTGGGTGGGGTACAGAACCAACATTCAAAACATAACAAACTTTCCTCACTTAAGACAAGGTGAGCCTTAGGAAGGAGAAGGGGGGATATGTGTACCAAGATTCATCCAAGATAACCCTCGATCTGTAATTGTTGAATTCTTCTTCAGCCAAATGATTGGAGTTTCCTTAACACAGTGGTTACAGTTTTAAGATGCCTGACAGGATGCAAGCAGTGTTGATCCCACACAACACTCACCAATATTGGTTCAGAAAACATGTTTAAAGCTCTGGCTGTCTAGATAACTTGACCATCAACTTCATCAGCCCTAGCCAGCAAAGCCAATGAGGAAGGATGCTGGGACTTTTAGGCCAGAACACCTGAAGGGCATGAGTGCCCACCCCAAGTATAAAACATCACATGTGCTTCATTCAAGTAACACCTGTTCATATGCCACAGTTTGCAAGAAAGGACCAACATTACAACATGCAATAGGCCAAGTTAAAGACTTTGGAATAACGAAAGGCGACTTCTTTAAGCAAATGATTTGCAAATAGAACAACACACACCTGAAGATGGTTACACATCACGATGGATAGCCATACATTTTGTAGCTATTACCTGGCTTCACAAATGCCACCAAGATTTTGTGCTTCAGTAAAACACCTCTCTCAAGGTATTTGCACAACATTCTGGATCACAACTGAAGGCAGTTTAGTTTTTTGTTAGTTATCATGTATCAGAGCTAGTATGCATTAACATCTATGCTACAGCAAACATTTTTAGCTACAGCTTGGGAAATGTTTCCTCTTTTCTCTGCTTTCCTCTTCTCCATCCCTTAAGTCTAAAGCTTCTACTGAAATTTAGAAAGAGGCAAACTGGAAGGATTCATGTATAAAAACATTTCTGATATATGCTCAGCTCACAGAAGCACTTTAAAAACAAACCGGGTCAAAATGTTAGCTGTGCATTCCATATTTGACATATTTTAACTACCAAGCCATTTTTAAAGCACATTTAAAATGTTGCATGTTCTGAAGTGATGTGTTATTCTGCAAGGATTATTGTTAAAGTAAACAGTACCTGCAGTACAGAACTGAACTTTGCCCGTAGCTGGTCTAACTTCCAAGCAAAGGCTTTACGCTGGTTGTAAGCTGAAACCTTTGGAAGAGAGGCAGAGTGCATGATTTACTGAGCTGGTGTTTTTGATTTCCTCCTGTAAGTTTCCCTGCCTCAGTAAGAACCTATAACACTGACACAGTTTTAACAGAAGTGCTGTATCAAAATACTACAGAATTGAGCATTGAATTCTTCAATCAAGAATGAAGAACTCTCAATGACTCGAATTTCATTCCTCTAGCCACATTTAACTACACAGTGAGTTTGAATTAATGTTGTGCAGCATGAGGAGGACGGCTAGAAAATGAACTGGAGCTCATTAAATAGCTGTGACTTAAGACAAACTGTTGATGGCTTGAATATATTTTCTTCTCTTTAGGTATATTTTCTTAATAAAGAAAACTTTGCCTTTATTGTTCCTCTGGTGTGTGTTTTTCTCCCTAGCCTATTAGACTGCATACCAACATACCCTTATTCCCATCTTTTAATTCTTGATCTCTCTGAGTTGGATCCAGACTAAGTTATGATTAACATAAGCACCATTCCTTTCAGAAGGTCTACAACCTAACTAACTTACTCTGCATCAAACCTGTTTCCAAGCATCATCAAACCCACTGCATTTCCCTGATGTGGCAGTGTAAGTACCGTTCTAGCAGATAAAAACAGTCAAAAAAACTATACAGCAGTGGTGAGGAACCTCTGGCAAATGAGGTCACATTTAAAATCCAAGTTTTCCCTGCAACTGTCTCACCCCTTTCTGCCTTACAATCCCCTTATCTTGAAAGGGATGTATTGCCCTTTAGGCAGAACATGCAAAAGAACAAGTGCACATCCTTTCACCATTGGTGAAGCTTTCTTCACCAAGGCTCCTTACTTAGGAGAAGTGAATGTGAGAAGGGGAGATTTTCACTCCTCTGATTAAACACTCAAAAGTATCACTGTACCCCAAAAGTTGCAAGCCACAAAAAGCAAGTCACCACCCGTTTAACGCTTTTCAAAATATTTAGGTTCAAGTCACCAAGTAAGTGCTATGCTTGTTCTAACTTAAGGTCTGTTGGAATAATACTGCTCTCAATGCCAAAAGGTGGCTTGTATCAGCAATCATTTTTAAAATGAAGTCTCTTTAGGTTCAGTAAAGAAAAACCTCACACATGGAGTACTCAATTATTTTTTTAAAGGGCTGCAAGAACAGAAGATCCCTGTTAAGCTTGCAACCCCCTTCAAAACATTTTTAGTACTAAAAATACCTGAAAACCATAAGGGGATCTGATTCTCCTTCCTATTCCTGAGCCAGCTATTTGGTAGGTGGGAAGAGAAGGCAAGGGTCCTGGTCCTGCTGAACCTTCCTCCTCTGACATAGGCTCTTTGCTTGCCTTCTCTCTCTCCTCCCAAACCCCTTGTTGTTTCTTGCCATCCAACACTCATCCTTGCTATTTCTCTCCCTTTCCTATCCCTAGCCCCTCTTCCTTCCTTCCTAGCCTCCCTCCAGCTCCCCACCTTTATCTTGCTGTTTCTCTTCACTTCCAACAGCTAACCTTGCAATTTCTCCTCCCCACCCAATCATTTGTGACCAGCCACAACCCCACAGTAGCCATTATTTGACTAGCCACATCCTCCACGGAAGGCATTTTGCTGCAGTGGCCACAGCAGTTTCTCGAAATCCCAGGTGTGCCCATGGTTCAAAAAGGCCAAGGTCACATCCCTCTAGCATACGTTCTTGGTCCCAAGTCACCTGTAATCAACCACAAGCTGTATTCACACACAACGACAAGCCGCGGCAGGAACTGCTGCTTTAGCGGAATAGCAGAAGCATGATGAACTGAGACACATGTAGTCCCTGTGAATCCTCACAGAGAACCACCAGTCTGTTCTGAAGTTTCCCCATTTTGGCACTGCTGCTCGTTATGTGCGAAGCTGGTTGCCATGTTTGTCTGTGGTTTCCCCATTTCAGCCAGTGAGTTCTGCGGCAAGAGTGTCCATGGCTGCTCCAGCCACCATTTCCTATGGCCCTGTTTACCTAGCAATGGCTGAGCTTCTGGTGGACAAGGCACTGGCCAGCTGCTCCCAAGCCTTCTGCCCTCCCTCCTGGCACAGATTCCCTGATGGCCAACTGCCCACCTACACAATGCTTGCTCAGTCCCCAAGCTGCGCGCCTCTCAGTGGTGCCACACTGGCGCCTCACAAGCCTGCGCCTCTCGCGAGCGCCCTCACATGGTGTGCCCCACCCATTATGAAACTCCCGTGCGCTGTCCCCACGTCCTCTCTTCTGTGAGAGGTGGGAACACAGGGAAGCCACAAGAATCTTGCAAAAGAAGTGGGGACAGTGCCTGCGAGCACACAGGAGCCAGGCGCTTGCAAGACAACAGCATGGCACCACCATGTGGGATGGACATTCTATATTATTATTATTATTATTATTATTATTATTATTATTATTATTTAGATTGGCAGCCCACCCATTAACCACAAGGCTACCTTGTCATCAAATCTTGGCGATCAGTCAGGCAGTGGGTGAAGTGGGTGCCCTGGCTGGGTTGCACATGACGGCAGCACAGTCACCAGGCATCAGAGAGTGCGCATCAGGAGGGAGAAGGAGGAGCGCCGCCAGCAGCAGCGACCCCGGGGCAGCCGCGTGTGGCACTCCCGCCTGGTTACTGCTCTGCTCTAATGAGCAGGCAAAAGCGGGGGGGGGGGGAGCAGTAGCCAGCTAAGACATGCAGTGCAGCATGCAGGCCAACTGGGGGGAAGCGGGATGCAAGCAGGAGCAGTGCTAGCTGGGACCGGGACGAGTGTCACCATTTGGACGGAACACAGAGGCGTGTGGAAGCTACTCATGAATAGATGCTTTGCAAACACATGAACACAGGACGTAAGAAATGTAATAGTGGGGCTGAGAGACTTTTAATCTAGCTTAACCGCAGAGAACCCTGTAGCTTCTAGAAAGAAGAGTTAGTCAAACCATACATATGAAAAATCGTCCTATAACCACGGCAAGAATGTTCCTAACAAAAATGGGGAGGCTGTAAGATACAAAAATTATATTTATTGAACCATTGTGTTTTATGTATAACAAAGACACAAGATGTCTTATCTGTGGAGCACTGCAGCTGTTATCCCTACACCACTAAAGCAATGACAAAGCAAGGACATCCAGTCAATCGAGACAATTCTTTGCAGTATTTTTCACAATGTATTAATTGTGCTCTGTCTCCAGCTTAAACAGGGCAATGCCACCCTCTCTCTTTAGCTAAACCAGAATATGCTTCCCTTAAGATGTGGTCAGCTGTGGATAAACAAGCACAAAAATATGGGGAAATTCTAGGACAATCTAGAACTCTGGTCTAAATACAACTTTATTCCTTAATTTCTAGTAATTCTGTAAAGGCTTTCCAGTTGTAAGCCATGATTAAGCCTCCACTCAGATCCAAATTATTACAGATTCCTTAAGTGTGTATACACACACAAAAACACATAAGCAACTCCACAGTGCCAAATCCTGTTGTATAAGCACATTTATAAAATCATGTACAGACCTAAATATCCACGTTTAGGCCGTTAATACAGATAGGGCGATTCTTGTTATGGTATCTTCAAGCTCGAATAGAACCTGTTCTTGAAATGCTGGCAGAAGAATCTAAAAGATAGAAAATGCTTGTTTTCAGTGGTGAGAACTCCTGTTTATGTCAGAGAAAGGGCATGCAAAACAGCAGGGGGAAAACTTCCGTCATGTGGCAGGAATCTGTTGGTACATTTTCAGGACAAAGATCATCCTAGCCTGTGCTAGAAGACCCAAGTTTCATGTGAAAGGAGCTTATAACAGTAGGCTAAGTTAGACTAATTTGTTTTTCATGTTATTTGGATTCAGACTCTGGATGGCTTGGCAAGAAGCCACGGCACCAGGGCAATGAAAAGTATTAACAGAGGCATGGAGAAAAGGGCATATGGCCACAGGCCAAGAGGAGGACATGTTGTCACAAACAAAATGGGAGCTGACCTCAAGAGAAGGTCATCCTAGTACTCAGTTCACCTTTTTCACAGCGGAATTTGGTGCCTCTTTCCATGAGGTTTCACAGCCCATTGCCTGACAGCACTGCCTTGAAAGATGGGGTGGTACACTGCTGCCCAGGCTTGTCTGTGCATTTACTTCAGGCAGTGCGGCATTTAGCTGTGGGGAAAGGGAAACGTGGTCCCATCCACAAATGGCAAGCATCCCTTGGCAAGCAGCCAGCTGCCTGGCTCTTTTCTCCTTTTAAGGGAAGAATGCTCACCAGCTCCTAATCCCAACACAAGTGAATGCGCACACTCAAAAATCAACAGTGAGAACCAAGAAGAGGCAAGAAAAGCAGCAGCAAAAAGCACTGGAGCAAATTTATGCAGCATGGATACATGTTCAAACATATTTTTACCCTACTCTTCCTCCAAGGAGCTCAGGAGAAAGAACAGGGTAAAAATATCTACACATAATTCTCCTTCCCCATTTTTCTTCACAACAGCTCTCCAGTGTAGACTCAGCGACAGTGACTTCTCCAAAGTCATCCGGCTCTTTGTTATGACTGTGTGTACTTTTGTGCTGTAAACTGTATTAAGGATATTTATAAAAATCATACAAATACCCCCAAATCAAAGAACCTTAATAATCTGAATTCAGAGACACTATGTTGCACAAACTGTACAGAGGAAAGTAGCCCAAATATCACCATAATTAATATAATGCCCAACACAAGGAACATTTCTTATTTAACAGAAATATTCTATATGCTGTTTTTCAATTATAAAGAAAGTTAATGAACCGGAGGGGCTTTGAAACCGAGCTGAGAAAAAATGTATTTATATGTATTTATCCTATTTCTGTGTCACCCAATTGCTGAAGCTCTCTGGGTGCCTGAGTAATTAAGAGGCAGTAAGAATTGAGAGAACACCTTACAGGCACCCAGGTCCTCCTCAATGATCGACGTCAGCGTCTTCAAACTGCCCAGCTACTGATGGTGCCACGTCCACCTCCATCCCATCTGGAAGCCAAGAAAACAATTGACTGAAGAAGTTGCAGGCATTTAAGGTCCTCTGCAGAGCACGCTGCTTGCTCTGTTGCCAAGAGAAGCCTGACTCAAGTGCAGTACAATTACCGGACTGACAGGGCTCAGATGGACACCATCCAACCTCACCCCAAACTGTGGTGCAGAGCAGTTTATTACAGAGCAATCCAAGCAACCTTAAGCCACAAAGAGAGCGGAAACTGTAAGGCACTTATTCAGCAAGCAGCCCAAGATGAAGTTGTCAATAATGTTTATCTGATTCAGTCCCCAGGGTTAAAGATTAAGCATTAAAGATGGAAAAGGTGGGATTCAGATGAAATCCACTTAGAAGCAATGAGAGAGGTGCCTGGACCCTGGCAAACCTCACAGGAAAGCGCAGTCTTTAACTGGAGCAGCTACAGGTACTGCCTCAGCAGACAAGGACAGCCATGCTGGATCAGGCCAGAGCCTCTCGCAGCATCCTGCTCACACGGTGGCCCCACAGCCCCCTGTGCAAAGCGCAGCGGCATGACTGGAGTGCAGCAGGTGTGAATGCTGTATTCAAAGGAATACAGCCCCTGAGGCTACAGGCTGCATCTAGCCACCAGGACTAGTAGCCGTGGACAGCCGCCGCCTCCTCCATGAATTTGTCTGACCCCCCTTTTAAAGCTATCCAAATTGGCGGGCATCCTTCTATCTTGGGGAAGTAAATTCCATGGCTATCTCTGTGCTATGAGAAGAAACTGGTAAGTTTCAGAAGGACAAGTGGGGTGAAAGAGGGGGATGAGTGAGTGAGGCGACTGGTTTTTGACTGAGAGTAGGTGGGCAGAGCTTGGAAGTTTGAAAGGAGAGAGAAATAGATACTCTCAGTCAGCAATTACAGTCAGTTGGAAGCAGCCGGCAGTCTGCAGAATCCGAAGAGGCATCCTTCTCATTAAAAACCCAGATAGTGCTGTGGAAGGCATTTAGGATCCATAAGGAAACGGAAGGAAGTAGAATACTTGGGAGGACATATTAGCGACCAGGAAGAGTCAAAACCTGAAATTGTCAAGTAGTATATGGGCATGAGAGATGGAAGCTGACAGAAACCTGAGTGCAGAAGGGAAAGATTAAACCAAGAAAAATAAATTAAAGACTGGTCGAATTTACATTCAGGAGAGAAAGGAGGATCTGGGAGTGAGGAGTGTTTGTGAATGGAAAGAGTGAGATTCCTCAGTCAGAAGTTATTATACATTGCTTTATTCAAGAAGAAAATAAGTTACTGAACATCTTGAATCCAATATGCTTCTTGTACAAATATTTGTTTTGTTTATTGATACAGCCACAGACTATTTGAATATCAGTGTCTCATCCACATAGTCCAACAAAGGAACCTTATAACTTCGGCACAATAGTGTGGGAGAAGTTAATTAATGAGATTGGAATTAAACTCCTGGTGGAGAAAGAAAGGGAGATTTAAGAAAGTTAAGGACACTCCATGTCCAAACAGATTAGAGAGGAGTACCCATGTCACCCTCCCAATCCACTCCCTCAACCACAAGCACAATCTCATCCATCTCCACCCATGGCTATCCTCCAGCCATGGTGTTTGGACAGCTCAGCCAAGCAATCGAAGCCACGGAACTGAGGAGAGGAGAGCTTGGCCTGTGCCTGGGCCTGGAAGGAGGTCCTTTCACCTGGGACAACATCCAACCCACCTGCTCGCTGGACAGATGTTGCTATACGCAATCAGCCTGAGCTTGCCACCAGAAGGGAGGCGGCACACTTTAGGTGGAGCATGCAGCCCCCCGGGGCAAGGGTCGCACTTACCCTCAAATTCTCTGACGGAGTCTTCTGTCCGCACCCCGGCCATGTGGTACTGTGTGCTTATCGACTGTGCAAGCATGCCCTCCAGCCTCTCCAACGTAGCCTGGCCCTCGGCAGTCAGGTGCGACAAGCCTTCTTCATACGTGTAAAATGACGGGATGTCACCTTGGCCTATCTCTGCAATGACAACACACCCAGGGAGCTGTTAGGTTGCTGGATAAAACAGCTGGAGGTGAACAGTCGGGTCACTTCCAGATACTATACCAGCCTTTCCAGAGCCTGACACTACCCTGTGCGTCAGACTGAGGCTCTCGTCATCCCCAGTCATTTTAACGTTCAACCCTTTGAGCATTTTCTCCACATTCTGAAAGACTGGAATGCCTCTCCATGGGCTTCGTTACTAGAAATAAAAGGCTTAGGCTATTTTTAAAAGGTCTGAGCTGGTGCTTTTTGGCTTTGCTCCTTTTACATTTGGCCTGCCCATCATGGGAATGCCCCCTCTCTCTCTCTCTCTCACACACACACACACACACACACACACACACACACACACACACCCGGCCAGCTCCTGTGCAACAGAATTAGGCCCTTGGACTGAGAGAGGTAAAGAAGTCCTAAGGAAATGCTCTATGTAGCTCAACCATGAGAATATCAGTGCTGGCAATGTTCCACATAAGAACTGCTGTTCTGGGTCAGGCCAAGGGTCGTGGTCTCCAGTGGTGGTCCTTGGGGGCACAGAAGCGGAGCCTGGTGCAGCAGACAGACCCTGCTTTCCCGAACAGGCAGAGACACACTGCCACCAATCACAAAGCAGCCTTTCAGCCCTCCATGGCGAGTATCTCTTGACCGACCGTGACAAACTTAAATAGCCTTGGAGTATGTGGGAGATGTATGAAAAAGCATGCCCTTCCAAAAGCTACTTCAGTGATAACAGAGTTAACTGTAAGAGCCAGATGCTTGACAAAGGACATAGCTCTACGAAATTTCTGCTAGAAGCTGAGCAATTCTGGCTCCATGGTTTTGACTGACTTTCACCTTTGCAGAGACATGGGGTCCCCAGCAATTATGGCCCATGGCGAGTCAAAGGCAAACTCCAAAACTTAGGGAATATTCCATAACAATGTTCTACTTACCATGGGCCTCAACGTCATATTCATCACCATCATAATCGTTGTCAGAGTCTTCATCTTCAGGGTCAGGATGCAGGGCTTGGCATTCACACATGGCGGAGAACATGGCTTCAACTAGGAAAAACACAAATGCAACACTTGTCCACTCAAACCTGGTAAGCAATGGCCGCCGGAACGTGCTTTCCCCCATGTCAAATCATTCATGCTACAAGGCAGACCTCTATGAACTCTGGCCAACTTGATACTTTCTGGACTTGCCTGATGACGACCCCCATCCTCCCAGCCGCTGTGAGTGAATGGAACATGCAGTCTAACACATAAGGAGGATTCCAGAATGGAGGATGCCCAGTACCAGGCCAAGATCTTTCCCAGACCTGTGATCCATCCTTTAACTGGAGATGCCACAGGACTGAACCTCTCAGCCAAGACACAGAGCAGTTGCCCGTCAGTGCCAAAGAACTACTCACAATTTCTTGAGCTAAACCAAACTCTTGCTGAAACACTACTGTCAGAGCACCTTACTGAGAAATTAGGGGCTTGAGGCACCCCACAGTCCTTGTTCAAAACCTGCCCTGTGGATCAAGGCTGGTTCCACAAGCAGCTTCGATGGAGGTCCTGCCCCGTCTCTCTGAAGGCACAGCCAGATACTTCCCAGGCAGCAGTTCATTATTTCTAGGTGTGGAAGCTGTGCTGAGCAACCAAGGGCTTATCGGCTCTGTTACCAGCAGGGTAACAAGCCCTGGGGGCCAGTACTGAGGGCAAATGCCTTCACTCGCCTCAGTTGCAAATGAACCAATCTCAGCAATAACCACACATTTATTTATTTATTTAATTTAGAAAATTTCTAGGCCGCCCCATTCGCCGAAGCCTCGGGGCAGCTTACAAATAAATAAATTAAAATACCTAAATAACAATATAAAATACACGCAACTGTATAAAATAAGTTGCCCTGGCCAAAAACTTTAAAATAAAAATAACATTAACAATTAAAATGACACTTGAATAAAAAGGTCTTCGCCTGGCGCCGAAAAACAAATAACGATGGCGCCAGGCAGACCTCTCTGGGGAGTGCATTCCATAGATTGGGCGCCACCGCAGAGAAAGCCCTCCTCTGAGTACCTATCCTCCTAATTTCCTTCATGGAAGGTTCCCAGAGAAGGGCCTCTCCCGCTGATCTCAGGGGGCGGGCAGGCATATATGGACGTAAGCGCTCCTTCAGGTAGCCAGGACCCAAGCCATTTAGGGCTTTATAACTGGTCACCAACACCTTGAATTGGGCCCGGACTTCAATGGGAAGCCAGTGAAGCCGACAGAGGACTGGAGTCATGTGAGCATAACGCCCAGTCCCCGTCAACAGCCTGGCAGCTCTATTCTGAACATTATTTCCCAGTGCTCTGGATTAGGACAAAAAGGTACCAGATAACAGCAACCTTACCCACACAGCACAGGTTGAGTTCAAGGAACAAGAACCACCTGTCCCAGTTTGCGAAAGAGACTCTCTGACATACGCCAACCTTAGCCAGTAGCAGTCATAACGAGAGTAGACTCTGACAGGTCGGACTGTGTCAGGCAACTGATGCAAGTTCAGGAGTGACATTCAGGCCCACCGAGACATCCAAGCAGGCCCAAGCGAACAACAACAAAAGGCCGGCAACCAGAAGGGACAGAAAAAAGCCGGTGAAGAGTGCAGGCCTGCGAGCGGTGCGAGACGGCCCACCGGCTGACCTCCAAGGGGACACGGCATGTGCCACCCATTCTTTATTTTAAGCAACCCTTGCCTGGTGTGTGGAGCATTTTTTGAAAAAGGGACATGTGAGAATCTCATGGGGAGGAAAGGAAGGCGAGAGAGGAAGCCAAACTGCCATCTTTAAAGAAGGTAGGCAGACAGACGGGGCCCAGGAATCTCTCTCCCTGCTGCTCCCATTCAAGAAACATCCCCAACAGAAATGATAAGCAATTCTTTTTTCCAAGTGAGCCACTCCAGCTCTTTCACTTACGGGCTGATTTGTCGCTGGGTATGAAGCGGAATTCTGAAATGGGCTCGAGCTCCTCATTGTCCTCTTCTTCTTCCTCTTCCTCCTCTTTTTCCTTCTCTTCCATAGGAGCTTCTTTTGATTCATCGGCTGTGGAAATAAAACACCAATCAAGCTGACTTTCCTGGTTAACCACTTCAGTGATCTATGCCACCCGCCACAACCTAGCACCCTTGATGTGGGTGATGGAAGTTGCAATCCTGCACATCTGAAGAGTGCCAGGTTGAGGAAAGCTAGTCTGTGAAAGCACAATGTTACTTGAACTTAAGTGTCACGCATTCCAATGGTCTATTCTAAGCAAACCTAACACTAGATGCAAATCAAGAATCCAGGACCCCATTAATCCCATAACTTGAACAAAACCAGCCTTTTGTGACAGGCTTGATATAAATTTAAAAAGTAGGGGATGTTAACTGGGAAACAGTATCTGTTTTACTTTATGTATCTCTAAGGTGTAATCCAACATCCAGAGAATCACAGGTTCCCCAGCCTGTTTGCACAGCAAAGTAGCTTTTTGGAAGCGTAAGGTCTAGAAACATATTTGAATTTTGAATCACACAGCACAAGTCAGCAGGATCACAAACGATTCATATTCTTTGTCAAATGCTTCTAGTCCCCAACAACCCAGAATCTTCAGGTTGTTCCACACCACACAAACTCACCTAACTACCCGCAGATAAAGGAAAGGGAGATTGATTGATTATTTATTTAGGGAACTTCTATGCCGCCCCATTCGTCAAAGCCTCGGGGCGGCTCACAATCATAAATAAATAACGTAATATAAAACAATATAATTTAACAGTATAAATTAAGTTGCCCTGGCCAAAGAATAAAATAAATAAATAATATTAACAATTAAAATAACGTTTGAATAAAAAGGACTTTGCCTGGCACTGAAAAACAAATAACGACGGCACCAGGCGGACCTCTCTGGGGAGCGCATTCCACAGATGGGGCGCCACCGCAGAGAAAGCCCTCCTCTGAGTACTTACCCTCCTAATTTCCTTCACGGAGGGTTCCCGGAGAAGGGCCTCTCCCGCTGATCTCAAGGGGCGGCCGGGCATACATGGATTACAGGGAATAAGAGGCTGGGTGGGTTCTTTCCAAAGATTACCTAGCAGTATTCCAACTGGAAGCTATTCTGCTCCACACTGATGCAGTGCAATGTGGCCAAGTTTTGCTCTGAGAACCTGTCCCACATCAAGAGGTGCAAGGACACCTACTTTTGCCAGCAACTCCTGCCTGCCTCATGAGACCAACCTGCCACCTGGCAGTACTGCTACCCTTTGCCAGTGTAAGTGGTTTCTTAATTTTATTTCCATGCTGTCCAATAGCCAAAGCTCTCTGGATGGTTTACAACACATAAAAATTCAATATAAAATATGAACCTCATTAAAAATCATAAATTTACCATACAAAAATTTAAAACCAATTTAAAATCTATTTTAAAAATTGCAATAGCTTAAAGTACATTTTAAAACCTACTTACACAGCCAACAAAGTCTCAGTAAACCAATTAGAAACCCCAGCAGAGGGAGATAGTTTTAACCTGGCACTGAAATGATATGAAGATTGGCAACAGGCAGGCCTCAAGGGGGAGCTTAGTCCAAAACTGGTGAGCCACCACTGAAAAGACAGTTCTCTTCCTTGCCACCACCGAAGCCTCCCTCAAATGTGGCAACTGAAGGCAGGCCCCAGAGCATGATCCTAGAAGATGGTGGTCAGGAGAGGGATTGTCCAGTACAGTGGTCCCAAGCTGTGTAGGGCTTTATACGTTAAAATCAGCACCTTGAATTGGGCTTGGAATTGGACACATACAGGTAGGCAGAATTGGTATCATATGCTCTGACCATCTGGCCTGTTCCTAAGCTGGGTGCTGCACAAGCTGCAGCTTCCAAACAGTCTCCAAAGGCAGCCCAATGTAAAGTGCATTGCAGTAATCGAGTTCAGAGACTGCTACCTCCTTTATTCACTTTTCCTGTAGTTGACCTGACAACAGGCTGATACCTGGGGATTCTGTCCTGCTCCGCTTGCAACAGAACATTTGAATAAGAGCATCTGGTGCTCTCACCCAGCAGCAGAGAACAACTCTGGGTAGAACAAGAACCCGCTCCAAGAAGGCAGCTGTGCAAAAGGGCAAAGCCTGTAGCACTGCATGCAGTAACATGGGCTTCACAATGAAGGCTTACAGTACAGGGTCAAAACCACTGGAACAAAGCACATGATACTTCCTCGAGATTAGGACTGCTTAGGGATGGGTTATCTTCTCAGTGGGCCAGCACTGCCTTTGGAGTTCAGACTTGCACCAAGAGCTTTCAAAACGAAGCAGAGAAAGGCTAAAATTCACATACGCCCTAATTAGTCAGGTTTGTAGAAAGTGCTACACAAATGATATTCCATGATTCAAAGAACTGTCTGTATAGTCAGGATTCTTGGAAAGGAAGTAGCGCAGCCCTTAGTATCCATTTATCAAAGCTTACTCCACCCAGTGCAGTCAATGTGGAATACATATGCTTGCTCCCACGTTATCCTTAAGCCACCCTTGCAAGGTAGACTAGACCTGCAATCCCAACTTGCCCATAGTCACCCGCTGAATTTCATGACCACACAGGGATTCTAACCTGCTGTTTCCCACAAGCTCCATTTATTCCATTAGACTGGCTCTCTCCTGAGAGTGCAAAGATGGCCCCGTACCTTCAAACTTTGCATTTACCATAACGTACAAATGCTCCCACGGGTAGGCATTCACGTCCCTGGAGATGGCATGTAAGCTAATGATGGGATAGTCCAAGGAAAATCCAAGGCCAGAAGTATCGATCCATGACAGACGGCTAGAAGAAAAGACATCCAAAGAAATAACCCAAGTGACAAGCACAAAAATTATTTTATATAATTTATATTATATATATTTATATTGTGTGTGTGCAATTTCTGGAATAAAATTAATTAAGTCAATGTTCACTAAGTCAATGTTCACAGCATACCCAGGCTATCTGCCAATCTGATACTAAGCAGACCTAAACCTGTTTCAAATCAGCAACATACCTCGCAGGGCTGTTCTGGGGATAACATTAAGAAGCAGTAAAAGAGAAGGATCACAGGAATACAGCAGACTATGCATACTGAGTCAGATCCTTGTTCTAGCTAGCTCAATGTTATCAGTCACAGCTGGCAACAGCTCTCTAGCATTCCTTTCTAGCAGGGGCAGCAGCAGGTACCCAAAAGTCACAAATGTGCACATGCTGATATGTGCTAAAGTCTTTGGGCATAGTCAAAAGACCCTACCTCCTAACCACAATCCTATTTGTAAAGGAAAAAAGACAGACAGACATGGGCAGGGGAGAGAGAACAGCATTTAATTGCAGAAAGAAATCCCAAGCAGAAAAAATCACAGGGAGGTCGCACAAGGGGAAGCACATTTGGGCCAAAAACCAGGTCAACTACAGGGGGGAATCAAAGATCCCCAGGGCCACTCCTGTTGATTTAAACAAATACCTGTGTGAAACAAGGTGCTGGGGCAGGCGATCTCCCAGAGACTCGGGGCTCCAAAAGAAAGGAGCCCCGTCTCTTTGACAACCCCGCTGCTTCTTACGAGGAGCGAACTGGGGCCCTGGGCATAGCAAGCGGGGGCTCTCCCAATGACTCTTAAAGACAGCCCCTCCTCTTAATAGACACCTGGCTGGCCCGGGCCTCAGGCTGGCAGAGGCGGGGCAGAATCGCCATAGTAAACAGACTTATCCCCTCAGACAAGAGAGGAAGGAAGGGCCTTCAGGGCCAGCGCACACAGGGCTCCTCCTCGGAACACTCCAAGCCCGCCACGGCGCTTACGCCGAGTTTCGGCAAGGAAGAAAGGCCTGCAGCTCCCCGCATGCCCCAGCCGGCCAGGCGAGCTCCGGCAGAGGGAAAGCGGCCTCCAGCTTTTCCGCGGAACGCGCCGAGGCTTGCGCCCCCGACCGCCCGATCCCCTCCGGACCTCCCCCGCTGCCTGCGAGAATCCTGCGGGGCCTGCGGCCTCCGCAAGCCGCGACGGGCCGGCCGCTCCGCCCGCTCACCTCTCGGCGATGTAGAGGCTGCCCGTGCCCAGCCCCCGTCCCCCCAGCACGGCCTCGGTGTCGGGCTGCCTCAGCCGGACGCCCTCGCGGGGCTCCGGGAGACGCCTGAGGAAGCTCATGGCGAGCGGGACGCGCCGGCCTGCTCGCTGCTTCCGCGCCGGAAGCACAACTCGCCCGGCCCGGAAGTGCTCGGCGCCGCCTGCCCGCCCGCGTCACCATAGAGACGCGGCGGCGCCGCCTCTGTCCGCGTCGTGGCCGTCACGTGGCCGCCGGCGCCCGCCATGTTGGGCCTGCGCCTCGGAAGGGGGGCGTTGGGCGAAGCGGGAGGGGCGCCCGCCCCCCGCCCCCGCACGGGGGGCTCGGTCCCGTTTGGGCGAGTTTCTTGTTTATAACTACATTTCTGTCACGCTTTCTTGCCTGCAGGGAACGCAAGGCATCTGCACAACAGCCCTGTGAGGTAGGTTGGGCTGAGTGCCTGGGATCGGCCCCAAGGCCCCCAGCTGGCTCATCCATGGGCTGGCGAGGACGCGAAGCTGGCTCTCCTGAGCCCCAGCTCCGCGATCCTGAGCAGGACGCCCCACTGACGCCCGTTCTGTTTGTATCCCGCTGCCCGAGCTGGGCAGCTCTGTCAAGGCAGGGCATTTTGGAAGGCTTCATTCAAGTCGAAGAAGACATTTTCCCCCCTGAAAGGAACCCAAAATAACTTGCAGACACGTCTTTCTCTTCTCTTTATTCTCACAAGATCCCTGTGAGCCAGGTTGAGAGTGACTGGCCCAAATTCGCCCAGGAGGCTTCACACTTCGTGAGGACTGGAACCTGGATCTACCAGGGCCCAGTCCAACCTCCATCGGTCCATATTGGCTTTTGAGGCAGAGCTGTATGGTCTAAATTAATGGTTTAAAACTTGTTTATTACTTTATGTGGATATCTCATCCTCACCCTCCCCACAAGGAACGCAGGGCTGCTTATACGATCCTCCTCTCTCCAGTTTTACCCTAACTACAGTCCTGTGAAGTAGACTAACCTAATATCACCTAGTGAACTTCAGGGCCAAATGCAGACTAGAACAGGGATCCCCCAAGTCCCAGTCCAACACTCAAACCAGCACACTGGCATTTGTCTATAGACCAGAATTCTTTAACATGGTGCCTTTCAGATATGTGCAACTCCACTTCCCATCATCCCCAGGCATGAGGTGAGGCTGTTGTTCAATGCACATGAATGCACCAGGCTGGGAGGCTGCTTTCAGGAACCTTCACTGTGGGCTGCCCTCAATTTAAAGAGGAGTGGGTGGGAAAATAAGCAGCTCGTGTATGAAAGAAACAAAACAATCCAAAGCCGTTTTGAAGAAAAATGCATTTTGTCTGCATTTCTCGCTGCTGTATATGTGACGGAGCAGTTTGTGCCAATACGTGGGGCCTTTTGAGTTCGCTGCTTCACTTGAAACACATTTTGCTTTAGGCTCTTCTTGCTTTTGAGAGCTACATGACAGGCTGGCATGGAAGATACTAGAAGCACAGAACATCTGGCAAGAAAGGGAAGCAAACCAGCCTATGTTCAAGACTGTTGAGTGTTTTTTAAGTGGCATCAACTTATGACACACCTCTGTTCCTGGGGGTGAGCTGCACAATTGATTCTGCAGTCCAATTCCAGCATGACTGAAAATAAACGTTTGTAATAGAGGCAATTTCGGTTAACAGAACAGCAGCGGTTCTAGTACATAAGACGTTCAGCCATACCCAAGCAAACACACATAAGGAACTGTGTCATTCAAGCATCACATGATTTTAAATGCAAAATTATTTGGAACCATCAAACTTCTTCCTGAAACCTGATTAAAGTTTGGCTTATAAATTTCTAGTTAGCCACTGCTGGCCTAGGTAACTCTCTGGAACTGATCATACCTAATCCAAATTTTACAAATTTGGTCACATTTTTTTATCACACATGAAACTCCCGATTTTCCCCACTGAATGTCTATTTGTTGCCCTCTATGCTTCGTTTTATTTTATATTGTATATTTGTAACTTATTTTAATGTATATATTTTAAAATGTTATTTAACTTATTTGTTGTAAGCCGCCCCGAGGCTTCGGCGAAGGGGGCGGCATAAAAATGTTTTAATAAATAAATAATAAATAAATTTTGAAAACAGCAATTGTATTAAACTCGTTTGCAAACAGAATTAGGCCTACTGTCACGCTGTCTCATCTTCCATCGCTAAGAGGACAAAGCACAGTGGAGCTTCCCCAACATGCACTCTGGGCATCAGCTTATTTAAATGGGTTTTTTATTATGACAATTTACATGTCATATTTATATGAAAGAAATGACAGTAGATATTATAAACAAAAAACATTATGAAAGAAAAAAAGTTACACAATTAGGCCTCCAAGCTATAAAAAGGCTGCAGGCCCAGCTTATACACAAAGAGCTCTGACCAGACCGTAGTGAGACGACATTGAACATTTCATTAACAAAAATATTGGCACCAGCCGTAACATTTTTTTTAAACTTCATTTACAAGGAATACAGTATTTAAACAGTCATGTACTGCAAAGCTAAAAACACCAGCTGTTAGTCAACTGCAGTTAACCACTTTGAGTGCCGAGGGCGCTGGGACTCTCTGTTTCAAGTCATTTTTTCCCATGCAAGTAAGTTTACTGGTGTGTGTGGGAGGAAACAAAGAGAAAAGTGATAAAGCAACCCAAAATTTATGTACAACAATGAAGACACTTCCAGTTCTCTCCCCAAAGTGTTCTCCCTCCCTCCAAATGGCCACTTTATGCAATACTTAAAAAACGAAACATCAACATGAAGAGGAGCTCCACACGCAGTAATAATGTGTACACCTCGCTCCTGTAGTGCAGAGTCTGCAGCAAGTACTCTAATTGGAAAGTACACATCCGCTTCCTAGTCTGCCCACTCCAACTAAAGAGACATCACTTTCTACAGTGACTGGCTATGCTTGTTCTTAAAAGTACACACAGCGCAAAAAATCCAGAGAGCCCCATCCCTCCCAGCTGTAGCCAACCCATGGGTTTTTTGTTTGTTCAAAGCAGGGTTCAGGACACCTGTCGTACAAGGGTTTTTAAGAGTGCCTGATCAACATTTTTCAGAAACTTCCCCATCGTACTGCTTTCCCAGAGAGCAAATCGACTAAGAAAGCCAATTAAAGGTGCAAAGAGCAGCCGTGTGCTCACCCAGGGGCCTTGCCTGCACGGCGATGCTCTGGCAGAGGTGCCCACGTGGCTCCCTTGCTCCCAAAGGCCATTGGTGCACTGCTGAGTGATGGAAACTTTGGACAGGGCTCTTGGCAGACTGCGCACGGAATCCACGAGTCGAGCACCGAGATGCTGCACCAGCAAAAGAAGAGGGATCCTGGAACCAACCTTTGTGAAGGTCACAAAGAGCTCCAATTTTAAGGGAGAGCAACTACCTTGCCCGGCTAGTTCAAGGTATGCGCATCAAAGAGTTGCAAGGAAGGCCCACGAGCTACAACATCATGCCCATCGTGGACCGTTTGTGGTGGGCCTTCCTGGCGTGACGTGTGCTCCCGAAAAGACCAGGGAGGAAGGGGCTCAGCAAACGGCCTCTCCCACTGCACGAGAGAAGTGCCCGCACCGAAGGGTGCAAGTGGAGTGGGGCGGGTGCGCCTGCCCCCAGAACTGAGGAAAGGGCTGGGCACAGTAAGCATGGGAAACAAAACCGGAGGTGCAAACCATCAAGTGCCGCTACATGTCAAGGCCTCACTGAACACAAACACAGGCGGTTCAACCACCTGATCTACCTCCCACTACTTGTGTTTCATAGCAAAGATGAAGGTTCACCTGGCTGACATCTGTAAAAGACTTCCTGGACAATGGAGAAAGCCAGTGGTAGACCAAAACCATCTCATCATGCAACCAGCCATCTTCAACCTGTGGGGACCTCTGGAAAGTTTTAGAGACCTGCTGTGGAACTGAACTGTGGAACTGGCAAAAGGCTTAGAGGCCACTCCTTCTCCCCAAGTGATGTGCTTCTTAATATGTTACAGACCCAAATAGCATTTTAATTCACGTTATGCTAAGATGCGAGTAGATTCATAGAGCCTACATTTAGTCAGAAATGGGAAACTGAAAAAGGCAGAACATTCCCACTGCACTCATGTCAAACATCAGGACAATCATATTCAAGAAGTGCTTCTCACTGATAAATGGCAAGTCAACAGCTAAAGCCTCTTGCGTTTTTCAGTGGAACACGCATTATTCATTTGGGGAAATTTGGTAGTGACGTTAATCTACCAAAGTGTACCAATCCCGTTTTAGGCTTGCCACAACCTAAGTTGCACTGGGCTAGACGCAGCTAAGGAGAGATGCAAAGCAAAACAGTGAAACTAAGTACACAGAAAAGTGCTATCAAGTGCCTACCACAGACAGACATGTCCACACACACGCACACACGGCACAACAGAATCCACACTCCAGGGCAGAATCCATCTCGTGGTGTAGACTTTTGTGAGTTGCATCCAAACATTCGTCGAACTCCAATCCCATTCATTGAAATGAGTCTACTCTAAGTAAGACTAACACCGAGTACAGCCGTGTGAGCTGCCTCACTTGGAACCCAGCACACGCAACGGCTGGGCTGCAGCCTACTCTCAACCCTTAGGCCCATCCGCCTTTGTTCCCTGTTGGGTTTCCTTCTTGCAGCTGCCACCATTGCCGAGGTCTCTGGAGCACCCACACAAGTACCACAGGCTTCTCTCCTCCTTCTGTGCACAGAACCAACATCGGCTAATTTAAACAAAACTTCTCCCTGGCTGACTGAATGTGGAGTGAGCAGAGACGGGACACGCAGCTTCAGGAAAATTGGAGGCATGGAACCTGAAATTCCGAGGAGAGAGGGAAGAATGGGACAGGAGCACAGACAAGCTTGGGAAACGAGGGTAATATCCCTTGCTTGTGCCAGGGTAAAGGTTAAGCACAGCCTGGGAATGAGGAGGAAAAGGGTCCGACTGCCTCTGTACAGACACCCAAGTGTAATAGAGATAAGACCAACTTTTAATTTGGGAAGAACAGCTTGGCTAGCAAAGTGTGAGACAGCAGTGACTCAAAAGACTCAGCATCACACAACCATGACGTATGAACAAAGCCCACTCACCCTAGGACCAGGGGCGCAAGAGTGGTGGCCATTTGATTGAGGCAGACTTCCACAAATAATTCAGAACAAGCCCTTCTACCTCACTCTTCTATCTAGATTCCTCTTGAATTGCTAGTCTGGAGCCCATGAACCAAGCAGCAGCTAAAAATGGGTTGTTACTGTTTTTTTTTCTTTTTAAATTATATTTTAAGCCTTTAATCTACATGCAATATTGCAGAAATCCAATCCCTTAATTTCTCCCTATAGCCCCATCTCAATTGTATGCACTTGATGAAGCACGCTGTCATTCTAAACTCCTTTGCAGGCAGCTGCTTCCGTTTTCACACTGAGCACAATCAAGCCAAGGAAGAATACTGCCCAAACATTTTAAAGCCGGAGGGAAATAAAAGGGTTCCTTCTCTTACGACTTTTTATAGTGACTTTTTATTAAAGGCATACAATTGTCAGGAAGATTGTATGCCTTCCAGGGAAGAAAGATACTTGAAATGATTCTCAAACTGACAGGTGTCGTGGAAGAAGCCTACGTATGTCCTATACAGAAGGAGTTGCAGGATTCCAGGTGATACCACTTTGGACCACACAAAACTGTTTTAAATGCTTTTTCATGCGAAAGGAACTCATCCTCTGTATATTGAGCAAGCACTTCAGGGAGAAAGCTTTAGCACAGATAACTTTATAACAGAAAAGATTTTGTGCAGGGAAGGCTTAAAATTATTCATTCTACTCATCTGAAGCCTGGAATTGTGCAGTCCAGAATTTTACCACTTTGCTCTGCATAACTTCTGGAATGGCCTACCGTCGTGATACATTCTGGACACTTCCTCCAATGAACATTTAAAATATGACCAATTTAATGCTGATCACTTCCTATTAGCCATGGCATGCCAGCTGCCTTTCGCTGTAAAAGAAGATATAAAGCTAAAAGGTAAGGGCACTCTATTTGTTTTCTAGGTTGAGTTAAATAATTCTGGATAAGCCTTGAAATCTCACTGAGGTCTACTGGAGATGAGTTATCTTTACCTTGAAATACACACTGTATATATGATTGAGTTTCTAATATGCCTCCATGAAGATCACAAGACCTACAAGCATACAACTGCACCCTCAGATACATGGGGTTACTTGCAAATCCCAGATTGCAGGTTATGGGGCCCAGTTCAAGGAGACAGGAAATACTCTCTGTGGGGAAATATTACAGCGTGACTCATGCTTGCAAGCCATAGCCGGCCGGGGCTTGGGCACCTATTTAAAATCTGAACCATGGGCTTCAGTTCAATCAAGACGGCATCCTTGCTGCCCTCTCTCATCCGGCCAAAGCATCCTTTAATCCTGCATTATAATTCTCAGCAGCATTTCTGCATAGATTTCTGTGCATGCACACTCCATGTTAAAATCTGCACGATACAGATAGAACGTTCTGTCATTTTTACAAGGTACAGAAGGTATTTTCTTCTACAAGATGGCTAGGGCCTTCTGTAACCCTGGTCAATGAATATGGCAGCCTTCTGTGGTCCCTGATACAAACAAGGGAAATGAAAAAGGGCTCCCAGCAGAGCCAATCTGCCTGGCCTTGAAAGCCGCTCCTCCCTTTTGCCCCTGGACCTCTTTACTGCACCCACCCACCGTGCTTCCTTTTAGTACTGCAAAAAGGAAGTCTTGCGACTCTGCCACACTGAGAGGGGCTGTGGCTCTGTAGTTTACACAGCATGTGCACATGTGATACAGCAAACACTCCGACTGGCTCCTACAGTTACTCTTTTTTGTGGGAAGGCTACCAGTGTGGCATTACAAGCTCAACCTACTTAAGGAGAAGGAATGGAAGGCATGGGGAGACAGACAAAGCAGTGTGGAAAGGACCACCTTGGTTGTGTTGCACTGGGCATCCCTTCACATCTGTGCAGCGGTACACTTTACTGTGGAGAGGTCCATGCACCAACGATGGGGAAACAACCCTCCAAGCTGACAAAAAGGCAGTCTTTTAAAGCAGGCCATCAAAACCTACTCCAGGTATATGATGGAAGTGATGAGCAGAACTAAGAAAGCAACAATTGTGCGTGTACACTATGGCATCTCTGAGAGCTTTGCACACATCTTTGCACTCTGGTTTCTAAACACTCGTCTGCTTGACTGGAGACAGATACAAACTGAGTTATTGTACAGCTGGAAACCCTTTCAAACAGCATTAGGCGAACATTACTATTTTTCCCTTGTGATTTTCTAAGCAAGGAAATGAAACAAATCTTAAAGCAAAAATTGGACCAATAAAAATAATTCTGTGCATCTTGGTATGGAAAGTAAGTTTGACAGAACACCATGGACTTACTTCCAAGTAAGCATACATGGTGTAGTCCATATATATTCTGGTTACCAAAGTAAATTTATTTGTGGGGAAATGCTTTTGATAATCAGCTTGGGGAGAAGGTAAAAGGATGATTTTTTCTAAGTTCAAGTTGAATGGAACCATTTCTAAACGCATTAGTAAGATAGATGAATAGTGTTCCATGTTCCATCCTAAAGAACAACAGTGGGTTCTGACTTGCAAGAATTAGTAATCTTCCTCTGAACATCACTATATGAATGATTCATTAAAAGAATACAAATCAAAGTTTGGAAAAAAAAGATCTGGAAAGGTGAACAGACACTATATTAACAGGGTTATGGTTTGGTTGTCCGTATGAAGAGAGTGAGACTCTAGACATCTTCAACCGCCGATGGTCACAAAATCAATGACTGTTAGGGAGGCCATTGTGCCAAAATTTTGTAATTATACCTCACCTAACTTCTTACAAAATCTCATCCTGCAGCCATTCACTATTATAATATCCTAAAAATATTTACCTTGCCATACTGTCCTGAAATTCCAATGGCTATTGCATTGTACCTACCTACAAAAGAGAATTGCACAGATATCTCTGCCCAGAACTATTATTACACTCATGATGCTGCAGAGCAAACTCAGTTTATGAAGTACTGCTTTCTGGCTAATTTCCCCTTGTGATTTGGTTTTGCTATTCTTTCTATTCAAACTATGCTGCTGCCATCTTGTTTAAAACATTTCAACCCAGGTCCAATGTGGCAGCATTCAATAACCAATTTATTGCTTACCTTAAGATGCTCAAAAGGGCCACTAAATCCAAGAGTACAACTTGAATCAAAAGAGCATCTCCTCAAAATAAAGAGCAAGTTGTGCTCTGAAGGTATCCAGTGATGTGGGATAATATACAACCTCACCTTTGGGAGTGACAGTGCAATTAGAGAAGACCACCAAGGAAGAGGGAGAGTGCAAACAGAGAGTAGTTTCCAAATAATCAACAGAGTCGAGAGTTCCCATTTCCACTCTTCCCACCACAAACAAACTGTGAACCTGGGCTGGAGGTTAAGAAAGGAAGGACATTCCAGAGAATCATGCTCTATCAGATCATATCTCGCAAACACAGTTTCCCAAATGGAAAGAGAAGGGAGATCCTGGAGTGCTAACCCATGTTCGGTTTCACCAAGAAGCCATATTTGAATCTGTCTCAATTTCCACCGGAGGAAATAGGAAATAAGACCACGCAAGGACTCATCTTAGACCCAGCATCTTATGCTATGATGGTTTTCTAAAATGAACAGAAACAAACTAACAGCAGTCCATTTCTAATGACTCCACCAAAACGTCTTTGCACAAAAAGACCAGTATGCAAGCAGGGCATAGTTATCAACCACTCCTATGCAGCTTGCGTCCATTTCTGTCAGCACGGTCCTATTCGAGAAGCCTTCCCCTTTCTCACCATTCCCCAGTGGTGTGATTCCAACTACTTCCACCTATCACAAGATTCAGGTACATATATGCCACAAACGTAGACCAATCATGGCCTCCAGGCAATATTTATTTGGCAAGCTGGGGCACTGTCCATCCCAAACATCACAATGCCCTCCAAATGCATTGGATTCCAACTCCCAGAATTGTTCAGCCAGCACCGAGTTATATTCCAAGACATCTGCAGAGCACCAGGTTGGGGAAGGCAAGATGAGGGGTTTCAAAGGGAATTCTGAGCAGTTCTCTCAAACACAAGTTTCCCCGAGTCCCTCAGGCAAAATCAGGACAAGTCCATTTAAAAGTGGTTTTAAGCTAACTTGCTTAATTTGAGCAACCCAAACTACTCAACACACTCAGAAGTGACCTCCGAGGCACAAATGCTCATTGCACGGGACCAACACCCACCAATCTGGAGAGCCATAAAAGCCAATGGTGAACGAAGGTCCTGGAGATGCAACTGGGCTATGAAAGAGCTATAGAACCATGCAGTGAGTACTACAGAACAGAGCTTCTCCCACTCTGGAAGGCCTACAATTTCAAGCACCGACACATCTTCCACAAACGAAATAATGCAAAAAAGAGGTGCTTGCATCAGTCAAGCGGCCACGTGACCTGCTCTCATGCAAACAGAGGGAGAGAAAATGTGTGGCATTGCTCAAAGGGAAAAGCAAAGTATCGTTTTTAAAGAATAATGTCCGCATATCTGCAGCTTTTTCACTGTATTATTGTAATAGATTCCTGCTAAAAAGTGACAGAATATAACCAGGGAGTTTGCTTTGTTGACAACCCCCAAAAAAACAACCCCCCAAAAAAGCTGTCCAGGAAGCAGACCTTATTTTAAGGTCTGAGGTCTTGCCATTTGAAGAGGTGGAGGATATAAACATTGCTAGAACACAGAAAATACGATTCCTTCAGTGGCCCCTACATTGCTCTACAGAGGGTGAAAACCAGAAAAGGGGAAGAAATGAAGGCTTTCCGGCCAGAAAGATTTGGGGAATCCAAGACTGTGAGGCATTTTGCCAGCTTTGAAATCACAATGAAAATCAGAAGTGCTCAGCAACAGACCAGCGGGGGGGGGGGGGGGATGCCAGGGGGTTTTGGGGCTAAGGTGGGGGGGCAAGGGAAGGGGGAGTTCTCACTTCAATGCCAACCTGGTGAAGCCATTGCCTGCAATGGACCAGGCGCCAGGGAAAGTCCAAAAGCCGGCATTAAAAAAGAAGGGGGTGAGGGAGAGGGAGCGAGAGAGAATCGGATCAGATTCCAAAGCTTCATAGACTAGGCCTCCAATCATCCATGTGTTTATGCTGTGTAGACACATACAAAAAAGGAACGGAAACAGCAACCTATTTTAAAGAAGAAAGAAGGCAAGAAAGGGAGCAAGACACGAAGTTTGACTGCTCATTACGGGGCAGAGAATCGACTTTGGGGCGGAGCACGTGTATGGAGACACAGGGTCTTACTGCCCATTTTAAAGAGCGGGATCATGTGCTTTCCCTCCTGGAAATGTCCCGTTTTAGAAATCTGTTGGTCAAGTGACAATTATTAAAACGCACATTAAAAATGTGAAGGGGCCTACAGGCCAGCAACCACTGTTAAAATCTGCTAGAATATCCAGACTGATTAAGTAAAATTAATCTCTCATTCATGTGTGCGCATGTATGCGTGCGCGCGCACACACGCACACACACAAACACACTCTTCCTGAAACAGAAAACCTCCCAGAAGGAAAAACAAAGCTCCATTTGCATACTTCAATTTGAAGTAAATACTAAGAGCGCAGAAAGGGTTTTAAAAGTGGCTACTTATCTCTTCACAGACATCTCTAACATCTCTTGAAAGAGGTTTGCTGCAAATCCTGGCCTTTTCACAGCCAAAAGTGTATTTCCTCCCAAGAGGGTACATGAAGCCCATCAGATAAACGAACATATTAAAGGAAGAGCCTTGTTATGAACTCACTGCCAGCATGGTTTCAAATTGTCAAAAGCTCATTATAGTTTACACTTCTTACTGTACAAAACACTTTAAAAGATGTTTATTGGGGGAACTGTGAGTCAAAAGATGGTGCAAGAGCTTTTCTTCCATCCAGATATTTCCTTCACCTTTATCCTCAAAGTCAATCAAGGCTGCATTTCAGGAAGGTGATTACTAAAATGAACTATGGTAAGTTAACCTACAAGTCACAAAATGCAACATTAAAGATTTTTTCTTAAAATTGTAAGTTAAATTGTAATCTAAGTTGTGAACATTTAAATATAATATATACCTCCTATGAAAAGTTGGAGCACAAGTGCTTCTGTACCCCTTCCCACACTTGCCCCACCCGCCTCCCCATTCAGATTTTGGGTCCGGACAAACTTGGAATGCTTTCTTTGAACCGCCCACCCGCCGCCCCAACAAATTTGTGTATATTCAGGAAATATAAAGTCAAAAATATACAAATCTCTCATTTACTACAAGGTCTGCATGTGGATGAGGTTGTAGAACTGGGTGAAGCAGGGGAGGCCTGGAAGGGGAATCAGGGCAGAAAATGTATTGTAATTATCTTCAAAAAAGAGTTCCCAAAAAACCTGGTCACTTCATGGGGGCGGGGGACAGGGAGAGAGAGAAAAAATACTCAAAACTGCAGGACTGGTGAAAATCTGATTGCTAAAAAGTGATACTGTAGTGGAGAGTTTTCTAGGAAAAATAAAACACCTTTTAATAACTGGCCCGTTGGTATGAGCTACCGTGGAATAAATTAGCACAAAAATGGAAGTCTTATAACTGTTCACTGTTACAGACGTAATCAACAAGGTCAGTCACTCGCAAGAGTTCGTCCTCATCTTCCTCTGGCCCTACTGCCTCCTGGGCAGCACTTGTCCCATTGGGCGCCAAGCTGGCATTGGCTGTGCTGTCCTTGGGGGCGGGAGTCTTCTCACTGGGCTTGCCAATCAAGTTCTCAATAGTCTTGCCAGGACTCTGTCCATTGGTGGATGGCAAATCCACCAGGCTGTAGTCCAACGGGCTTTCCACCTTCCCCACGTTATCAAAGTCATCTTCGTCATCACTTTCTATCCGATAGCAGGACTTTTTGGGGATGTCCTGCGGGACGTGGGGTGCCGAGGGCTTGCTGGCAGGCGAGGACTGGCTGGCATCATTGTTGGCATTGCCGCAGTTGTCTTCCTCGTCTGTTTCGATCCGATTCAGACGCTTCCGGATGGGCCGCTCTTCCCCATCCCCATCTTCCACTTCTGAGTACTCGGCATCCATGCTGTGACTGCGTTTCCGAAGTGACCTCTTCGACACCTTGGCGTCTTTCTCATCTTCAGAAGTCTTAGCCGAGTAGCTTTCTGCAACAAGTATCAGACTTAAAGCCATTAGCAAATCTCAAGGCATGCAACCGCTCTTCAGTTTTTCTTTTGACACAAAACACTCCACCTGCGTCACAGAGCCAGCTGCCTCTGCTGGGAGAAAACTGGCAATTTGCTGGAGAATAAAAATGGTTGAGTACAAAGGATAACTGGTGCCCATCTGTCAACTGTCAAAGCTAAGCTGCCTATCATTCTTTTGAATCGCATCCCTTTGTGAGGAGAGTACTGCTAAGTCAATCGTATGTCGCTGTATCCTTTCCCATAAAACCTTGTGGCAGCTCTCGCAAGAAGGCTCCGGCATGTCCTGGAAATGGAAAGCCAAGGCAACAACGTTCTCTCTCAGGATGACCATGCCGTGTCTAAGAGGAGCCATGCCGGATCAGAGATAAAGGGTCTCTACTCTAGCACTCTATTCACACCGCAGGCAATCGGATGCCCCAGTGGGAAGGCAAGCAGCAGGAAATAGGCAACAGCACCATCCCACCCATGATCCCCAGCAACTGGTAGGAAAGGTGGGATGGATCATTTTACGGTTTCAGTTTCTACAGGCAAATTTTCTCAAGAAAACCCTCTTTCAGGAGATTATTAGAATCATTAGAAAAACTAGATGTGAATTTATTCTATATTGTGACATGCAAATGTTTGTGGGTCTAAGAAGCTCCGATTTATAAAAGATGTTATAGTTCCAGAGGAAGCACAGCATATACGAAAAACTGAGATTCAGACCTCATCAGGGACCCTGTGATAATCAACTGCATCATTATTTGGGCCAGTAAGAATCACAGCGCTATTCTAAGCTTATTTCTTAAGAATAACGTCTTTCAGCATTCAAAGAGAACTCATGATTGCCTAATATTTCAGACAGATGTGCAGACTGTGTCATCTGAACCTGGCAAAGGCGGTGGCGGGGGGGGGGGGGGTTACAAGCCACCCCGGAACCCATGGCTTGTTCTACAGTTGCAGAGGAGTTTATACGCAGTTCCCCTCATTCCCCACCCGAAGTTCAGACAACACAACAAACCATGCCAAGTGAATGGACCTGTGCTAATTCAGCAGTGTGTAAGGGGCAGGAAAACGAGCACAGTGGCTTATTTTCCTTCTATGATTATGCAAACTCACCCAGAGCTTATTCTCTGTGTGGTTTTTTATGTCTCTTCTTCAGCTTATTTTTCCTTCTCAATAATTTGTTCCTTCTTTATAATTTATTTTGTACCGGAGATTTAGGAATACATGAAAAAATCTAAATTAAAGGTGTGGGAAGGGAAAGAAATACCCAAGTTACACAAGAAAATGATAGAAACCATGGCCATCGCTTAACTTTTTTCTCCTGGCACTGACAACGATCCTTAGCTGTTGTTCGTTGAGGGGTCATCTGTGCATTCACACACACGGGCTCTGTGCCTGATGTGGAGAGTACGAGTATTTCATAGTCAAGAGTGATCTGGTGGGAATCTCTCCCTCACACTGGTGTTCGGTGTACATGGGAAGGGTTCCCACCCATCCCCTCAGTTCGTTCCAGAACACCTTCGGACCTTGGAACTGAGGCAGGATCATCTTAACTGACCACAGCCTCCGCTGCGCCACATCTAGGTACAGAAAAGGGGGACATTCCTCATTCTAAGAGGAATGTGAGAGTAAGAACATTTAGAATATGACACTAAAGAGGGGTCAGAGGGTGGGCTGTGTGAATGCACAGGTGATCACTCAAGGCACAACCATTGCGGGCAAGTGACCTGCCTTTCTTCTTCGTGGTCTCTGTGCACCATACATGTGAGCAACTGGCAAGCTTGGACGGTGGGTCGGTATCATTACAGGAACAGAAAAGGAGTGCTCTCCAAAGGGAACGATCTGCCTGGGCGGCTGAAGAAGCTTGGAGGGAACGGGTGGGAACGCCTCCCATGTATACCAAACGCTGAGGTGAGGGAGGGGCTCCCGCCGAAATGGTCCCGGCTACGAAATCTTTCTGACAACAGGTGCCACGCAGGCACAGAGCTCATGACTGACGCACAGAACCCACAAGGAAGAATTCCCAGATTTTCAGGGTAAACACGCCACTGACCAGCTGGTAAGATTCAGGTGGAAGATTTTTTTCCCAGGAGCTCCCTTTTTGTAACACTACTCTAAATGTGTGCCCCAGTTCATGTGCTTTCCAAGTTCACATTCGAGTGCTTCTGAAGTTCAAGTTAAAATGTCCCATGCAGCTAATAAATAAAATAAACAAAAATACATCACGGCAAGCTGCTCAGTCCCCAAACCTCAAGCCAAACAAAACTGTCATTGAGAATACCACTTAAGAGATGGAGATGGAACCTCCTACACCCAACCTTCATTATTTTATGGTAGAGTTTTAAGTTTAGAACCACACAAATATTACTTTTAGGAGTAAGAGAAAACAGCAAAGTGGAGTGTTGTCTGTACATACAGGCTTTGTAGAAAGCTAGCTGCACCCATGTTCAAAATATGGATTCCTTTCTCTGTCTCTAAGGTAAAGGTTTACTGCATTTCATTACATGGCAACATCTTTATTTTACCTTCACTGTCTGAACTGGATAGCCTGCGCTTATGAACTCTTCTCAGCTCCTTTCCATATCGGAAGCTTTTCTGAGAGCCCTCACTTTCAGAATCTTCCTTATAGTTGACTTGTCTCTTCTGATTCCGCCGAGATCTTCTCCGCCTGGTTTCCAGGTAATCCTCATCACTGAAATCTGAAGAAGCATCACTTTCTGCACAAGGAAAGAGGTGGAGTGAATAAGAAAGGAAGAAAAGCAAGCATGTCAGTTTAGTCTGGGGGGGGGGGGGATATTCATGATTTTAAAAGAGTATTCATATCCCAAACCACCCCTGAATTAATAAGGTCAATGGATGGTTGCACTCATGGTGGTTCTGTGCAGACCTGTGGTCCATTTGGCGTCCACTCTGAGTAAAGCTTTCATTGCGTTGGCTTCTCCCCTGTGGAACTTCCTGCCTGTTTTCAGTCAAGCGTTGACTCTTTTGAGGGGGAGGGTTGTTTTCGGCACCTGCTAAGGCATCGAAACACGGCTGCCTGGACTGACTCGCCCCAGTCTTATAGGCATAGTTATGAGTGTAAACATTCTGTTTTCTGATTCTTTAGCTTCCTTTTTACTGTTCACCACTTGGGAATCTAATTAGATACAGACTGGTATACAAATCCTGGACATATAAACATACAAACCAAAAATCCTTATCAGAAGGAGAAATATTTCAGGACTGCTTCTGTCTTCCCATTTGTTTTTTCCCCTGCTCCAACTGCAAATGTACTTTAAAGAAGTACCTGACAGGGAAAAGCACGTGGCAGCTGGGGTAGACAGGGGGAGCTTCTTCTAACAGCTGATTTCCAAATTTACTTCCCACAGCCCTCCCCATGGGTAGCATGTTATTCCACACTGCACATGTCAGGAGGAAGCCCCTCACGGCTGTGAGCAGAAAGGGTGAGAGTCAGCCGGGCAGCGGGGCCCAGTCGCTGGCAGGGCCGCTTCGCAGTTTCCCCACTCGCCCCCTTTTTTGCTGCTGCTTCGTTACGAAGCTTGCAGCTGGCCCATGGGATCGATCGGGCAGTCCTAGGCGAGCTGCTGCCTGCCCCAGCGCCTGCCCCTCGGCACTCCCTCAAAGCAGTAGGTGTCCTGGGGGTCCAAAGCATTTCCCCGGAAAAAATTAGCACGTTAAAGCTTGAATATGATTGTAGGGCAAATTTATTTGTTTGTTTGTTTATTAAAACATTTCTATGCCGCCCCATTCACTGAAGCCTTGGGGCGGCTCACAACATGAAGTAAAATACAAAAATAACAATGTAAAAATAACAGTATAAAATAAGTCGCCCTGGCCAAATCTGGTGCCAGCGGCCACAGCGATTCCAGCTCCAACGGCATGGATTAAAGTCGGCGCTGTTCAAACACGCTGCTGTTGGCTGAGAGAGTCCCCCAACTCGGCGCCCGCTGGAGCAGCTCTCTGGCATGCGGGCACGATGGAGGGGGAGGCGGCACTTGCCCCCTTCTCTCTGCTGCTTGCTGGAGGCAAGCACGTGCCGGCAAGCAGCAGCAAGATCGGGGGCGGGAGAGGGAATCCACCGAGGGGCACAGCCCCCACTCAGGCACCACCACCCGACGAACCCTCGCCCCACCTGCACAAAAGGGGGTCAACAGAGGGGGGACCTGGCTGGGGCACAGTTCCAGACTGGGTGCCGCCGTCCAGTTGTTCCATGCTCTTCCCACTCACAAGCAAGAAGGGCAGCACTGAGTGCCACCTGAATGATCGCTTGTATCTGCCCCACAGGAGATCTTTAGGGCAAGCGTTTGGCAGAGAAGGCACCCCACTGACATGTTCACTCTCCGGCTGGCCACACGGCAAGAGCGGCCAAGCAGCTCTATGGCGCAGGCCTTGGTACCACAATGAGTTGAGTTCACAGGTCCGGACAGCACAAGGAGTCACCATGGTACCAAGACAGCATAGAACAAACCACTGTTTCTGTTCATGGCTTTTAAAAACAAAGCGGATCACGCTGAACACCACCATGTGTGCAAAGAGCCACCTTTGCTTGTTGCGTCATGTGACTCCACCCAGGCTGTCGCCAGAGGCAGGGAGGCAAGCCCATCTCTGTCCACCCTCTGCCGGAGCAGGGGACTGAGGCCTCTGGATGCAGACCCACATGGCTGGGGACATTCCTCCAGGATCAAGTGCTTCCTGCGGTGCACTGGGCCGCTTTTTGTCTCCCAAGGCCAAAAGCATCACTTCAGCTGTGCCCAGAACTGGTCTGTTGGTTTCCAAATGGGTGAGACACACTCTGGGTGCCTGTCTATTGACAGCCTAGTTTCAGCATGCTTCCAAACCGTTTTCCCGAGCAGCCCCATGTATTACAGTAATCCGAACTGTAACCTCACATAAAGCATCAACTGATGAGGTCATCACTGGAGGAGCAGGTCTGGGGCTACTGGGGAGCAGCCCTACACAAAAATGGGATTCTGCCCAAGGGGTCTACCTGGGGGTCCCCACTTACCGGAGTCACCAGTTACGTTATCTTCAGACTCCTCCTCTTCATCATCTTCTGAGTATCTTTTCTTGACTGTTTTCCTCCGAAGCCGTCGGCTCTGCCTCATTGGCCGAGAATGATGTCTCCGGGGCCTACGCCTGGAAAACTCCGTATCGCTGTCATTTGATTGCTGATCCTCTTCACTTTCATCCAGGTTGTCGTCGGAGACAATAAACTCATCCTGAGACCTGCAAGGACAAAGATTAGCAGGGAAGTCCTTTGGAGGGAGATCATTTAGATCAGCAGCAAACTTACCTTGACTTGAGACTTGCATAGAACTGAGAAGCTGCTGACGTGAGGAGCAGTGTCACTAAAGAAGATTGTTATGGATTTTCAGTAGCTTGATGAGTTTTCATCTCCTAGTAGGTTCTCACACTAACTCTCAGTGTTGCAAGTTTCACAGCAGCTGTTCCCAACTGCTGCCCTGCAGAAGCGTTGGACTACAATTCCCAGCATCAGCCAGCTAGCCAGCCAGCCTGGTGGCTGCTGGTTTTTCAACAGCAGGTCCTCAGCCCCAGTTCAAATCTGCTATTTCTGATGCAGCAAAGCCGTGTGTGGCTATAAAGTCAAAATTCACGCAGGGAGACCCTGGAGATCTGAAAACTCCACAACAAACCTCATAACTCACAGGCAGAGCTTATACACCAGGGATACTGCAAGGCCACAAACGTGCCCCACAGCAGCAGACCCCAAAAGAAAGGGATCAGGGCCAGCCACACGTGACTCCAACACATACAGTGTTCCTGCGAGGGCACCACTTCAGAGTCCAGGTGTGAGACTGCAGATCTAAACACACACACAAAGGCAGTTCAGTGTTCCTGAACTGGGCAAATGAGAAAGACGAGGCCCCTGTCTTCTTACATGCAAGATTTCTAAGAACAGGGCAAGCACACATCCTTCCTCCATTTGCAGCTGAAGTGCCCCAGTGCAGAAAGGGCAGTCCCAAGGATTAATTCTGAATATCGGGCTTTTCTGGATTGCACCTATGACCTTCTGGCACTTCTCCGAATCCACCCTGTCCCTGGAAGCAATTAGCAGCAGCTCACCTCTGAACTAAAAACCACTGGAAATAACAGTGCTCCGCCTGGCATGATGCGCACCCCACACTTGCGGGGGAACTCACCCGTCACTGATCCTGAACTCGTCCTCGCTCTCTTCCTCATCCAGGTTGCTGTCACTGTCCAGGTCGTTCAGTCGCCGCCGTTTCTTGCGACGAACTGCCGCAGCCCTTGGAGGCCTCTTGCTCTCCTTCCTTTCTTCCTCCAGGATGGTGGAAATATCCTTGCCTCGATGCCCTGTGATGTTAGCCATATCTTTCCCTCTTCCACCACCTACATTCAGGGAAATCAAGACAGTGGCGATGGTCAGTTTGCTTCCCTTCTGCCACCTCCATTCTCCAATCTAAGAAAGGTGTTTCAAGATCAGGGCAAAACATGCATGCATCTGTTAACAGACAGAGTGGGTCATCTCTGCTCCCCCGCGGTTCAATTTTTTAACTTTTTTTTTAAAAAAGCTGGAAATGTAAGCAGATGAGGTTAGGGAAACAAAGCCCAGGTCCTTTATTTACTCCTCCTTTACTATGCCCTGTCTTCAGAGAGCTCAGACAACTACAAGGTCCACCACCCGCCACCATTATCCTCAACGCTGCTGTGGAGGAAAGTGGGCTGAATCCAAACAGCTGAGAAGTCTGGCAAGAGAGGGAAAGCCAAATTCTACTGTGCTCTCACACTGCGCAAGCAAACAAAGCACACCCTGTAGTTCTCCTGCACTTGCATAAACTGGCAGAAAATCCAGTGTCCTCAGCACCCATATGGTACCCCCTGCCCTTTCCATTTTCTCAACCCTGTCCAAAGGACACACCTCCTCCATCAGCCTCCTTGATGTCATCTTCTATTGCTTCATCAATGGCTTCGTCAAACTCATCAAATCTAAAAATACAAAATTTACTCATTTTAGTATGCATTCAATTATGTTTCAAGAGATAAGCCAGAAAACATACAGTGACTGAAGAGTCAAAAGCCATCTGCAGCTTGTACCAAACCACCAGAAACTGATCATGTTAACCAGCTGAAATTAATATGTTTGCTTTCATATATGCCTCCCACTAGTCCTCATTTCTGAAAAGAAAAATAATTTAGGCATACATGCAGGGGATTTCATTCATATTGTTTCGTATCAGTTTATGGGCTTTCTTCATGCTAAGGAAGTAACTGGGATCAAAATTGCACAATACAGAAAACCAACTGATGTTGGCAGGGGGAAGTGGGCTGAGAACTGGTACCTCACGTTCCTGGAGAGACTGCCCACCAATCTGAATTTTATTTGCCTCTTCTATGTTCCCAGATTTCCTTTATTTGCACAACCCCACCGATGTTTCTAAAAAGGGACAGACATACAGCGCTGCAGGCCCTCCAGCATTCCTTCTTACGATTCCTATCAGGGCAAAAAGAATTCCTGGGAAGTTCATTAAAGTGCTGCTTAGTCCTTCTTCCTTCTTCTAACTTGGTTAAAAAAAAAATTAATGTTCCGAGCTACCTTTTTTCTCAACTGCAGGTGACCTCTCATGCGTCTTTACACTGAAAAGGGCAGTATTCATTTCCAGCTACACCCACATGCTATTTCCTCCCTCTTATCCCATCCAAAAGGAAGGCCAGCTGTTCTATTTGGATGCTTCTGCAGCAACCCATCACTGTAGACTGAGGAGGGAGAGACAAACATGTAGTTAGAACTTGTTTTATTCACAGCTTGAGGCAAGAAGAGGTCCATTTTAGTTTGCAGATTTTATAGTTCAAGCATCACTTAACAGTAGCTGAAATCATCTGGAGAGATGCACAAAGGCAGACGCAGCCAAAGAGGGTGCATTTCACAGTGCTGCTGTCGAGCAGAATACACTTCAAGTGTGATTTTAACTAACAAGCAATGACCCTTTCAAACTGCTATGTTTGCAGAACAGTCTAATCCCCCCTGGAGAACAGTCCTGAGGCTAGAGGGAGGTTCTGTGGGATAATCAGTCTGCCTCCTCTGTCAGGGACATGACAACTTCCCCATAAAACTGAGCATACAGTTCGCTGTTTCGTACCAGTTTCCCACATAAGGAGAGGCTTCCAGCTTACTCCAGTATGTGCAATTAATTAAGATTATACGACGCACCACAGAAACAGCCTCAACTCGCTTTCACACAGAGTTCAACTTGATAGAAGGGGCTGTTGGTGTATACCACCCAGCTTTCTTGCTTGCTCGTGCTTAAAAACCGCCAACAACAGAAGCAAAGCAGAACTCAAGATCTTTTACAGTGGTACCTTTGCTCACGAACTTAATCCGTTCCAGGACTCTGGTCGTGACCCAAGTTGATCATGAACCAAGTTAAATTTCCCCATAAGGTTCAATGTAAATAAGGTTAATCCGTTCTGTAACTATTTTTTTAAATCAGAAAAATGTGAAGCAAGTGACAAAGAACAAAAAAGATCGCAGCCATCTCCCCCCCCCCCACCCCAAGCACGAGCGTGGCCATCTCCCCGGCCCCCCAGCACGACTACGATCGCGCCCATCATCCCTGCATGCGCCCGTCATCCTGGCACGCTGGGGGGAAGATGGGAGTGATAGTGGGTGCACTGCGGGGAGAGACAGGCACAAACGTGGGCACGCTGGGGGGGAGTTGGCCAAGATCGCGGCTGCACTTGTGCTGGAAAGAGGGCGTGATCTTGGCCATCTCCCCCCACTCCCAGCACAATCATGGCCATCTCCCCACTCGGGGCGGGGGGGGATGGCTGCGATCGTGGTTGCCACCCAATGCACAGTTCACGACCTAAGGAAATTTTTTAATGAAAATTTTCTTCGCGACCCAATTTGGTTGTGAACTGAGGCGTTCGTGAGCCGAGGTACCACTGTATTTACATAAAAACGTGTTTAAGAACACCCAACGGCTGTTTTTAAGAACTGCATCCCCAAGCAGATTCCACTGTGGCCCTCTCACCAGATTCTGGGTACTGATATGGGGAAACACAGTAGCTTCTCTGCTCAAAATCACAGCTTCTTGAGGTGGCTTTTTATTTAAGAAAGGAAAAGGGAACAGCAGACCTCTGCTGCACGCATTTGTGTACGATATGGTTAACCTCACAAGGAACTTAAACATGCCAACTCCACGTAAGAAAGAGTAAACGGCTAATGGTTTCACAGGTCCCTGCAGCATCCTGCAACAGCACATTCCATTTTAGAAAGCACAAAGCGGGAAAGTTCTGCAGGTAGGAGAGGGATTCCTCACACCTTTGTAGAAACACTCTGCATGTAAAACTGCAGAAACTGTCCACGTCCCATCATGCCACTGGGAAATGTCTCTGCCAGTAGATATGGGGGTGTTGGACCCCAGGGCTGTGGGCACCCCAGGGTTCCTCAGATGGCCACCCACCCTTCCCCTAACCACCAATCCTTTGGTGGTTTCCCAACTTTTCATGGTTCTCTTCCTCTGTTCTAAAACATTTAAGTGCCCCTCCTAAAACCAAGTTACTAGCAGCAACAGCCTTAGGCTAAAACAGGCTGGTATCTCTTTGATTTCTGGCCCTGTTGCTTTTTCCGTCATGTCACCCTCCACCAATCAGCACCATGGAAATGTGGCTCTCATGCACTTTTCCAAAATGGAATTCAGCTCTCAGGCTGAAAGGCATTCCACCCCTTTATAAAAAGGAAGCACACAACTGCCCCTTGCAGCCAATTGGCCTGCTCTGCCCAAATGGTCACTTTGAGAGTGGAGGCAGGCTGCCCAGAACTGGCTGGGATGACGTGTGCCCTTGATCTGAGCCCAGTGCTGTTGTCTATTTCTCCTTCCACCGCTGAAGCACGCGTGGGCCTGGGCAGGCTGCGCCTTTCTCCTAAGCCCAAGTTCAACCCCCAGCGCTTCAAGGATGAAGCAGCCTGAGCTGAGGCCATCCCTCCCTTCCAGGCTCAGACCTTTGAGGCACATTGTTTACACCCATTCAGAGGAAACAAAGAAGTCACTTACCTGTAGCTGATGCACTTCCGTTGCCTGGTTGATCTCCTTTCAAGCAGCTTTGCCTTTGATTTTTTGGAATCTTTCTTCTTTTCATCCACCCCTTCAGGTATTTCAGGCTCCTGTTTAAAGGCAGGCAATTATTAAGCACAGCAGCAAGTACAGCTGAGGTAAAAGCCTCCTTCTGGAGTTGGAATGTATAAACTCCCCATTTTACTCAGAAACCCTCGGTTCTGCAATTCCGTAGCCCAACCTCTGGCTGGAGTCGAACTATTATTAAAACGGGTACTTCTCACAAATGACCTGCTTGTCTAAAACTGGGCTGCATCAAATTTCAGTCCCACTTAATTCCCATCAATTTCAATGAGCCTACCCTAAGTAGGACTAACAGTGGGTACAACCCAGGAAGTGTTAGGATGGAAAGACTAAAAATAATGGCAAATTTGTAACAGAGGCAAAGCCACACTCTTAAAAATCACATGCAGAAGGCAAAGGCAGAGGGAAGGGGCGAGAGAGAGACACAGATGACACCGAGTTTCAGGGAGCCAAACTTTAATGCTGCACATCATTCCTTGCCCTTCCCCATCAGAAGCGGACAGTAAAATGAGCAGATGTATGCAAATTGCCTGATTTGTTCGATTTATGTATATCACGGATTCCACTTTTCTTGGGGCAGAATTGTGATTGCTCCCCGCACTACGTACATCCAAGCCCAGTCGCTATACCAAAAAGCAAAATGAAAGTAAGAATGATCTCAGCGGGTCTATGTCACTTACCCGTGGAGGAATGATGTTCTCAATGCTAATACCCACGTACACAAGGCGTTCCTTCCTTGAAGAGAAAGAGAGGCACAAAAGAGCTGACATTTCTTCGCAATCTCTGCAGATTCCCTGCACCACTGTGCCCCTTTACTTTAAGCCAGCCTTTCTGTGTCAGGCTTTTTAAACAGCTGCCTCCCATGGCAAGCTCGTGCAACCATGGCACTGAAAGGTTTTCAGACTGGCTTGGCACGGACTATGATTAGCAAAACAGCAGCAGGGCAAGAGGCATGCCGACCTGGTCAGTTCTGAAATGAGACAGAATGGTGTGGGGGCACGGCAGGGTGTGGGGAGGCCTCAAGAACTGATGCAGCTTTGCCACCAGCCTATCCTATTGTTAGCTAACTGGCCAGTACAACCTGAGCATCAGACTTTCATAGATTATGCTCTCATAGAATCATACAGTTGGAAGGGGCCCAGCAGGCCATCAAGTCCAACGACCTGCTCAATGCAGGACTCAAGTCACCCATCCAGATTTCAACCCAGCCCAACCGTGCTTAGCTTCCAAGATTAGGCAGACTCGACAGACATGGAATCATCTCCGGGCTGAGCAGATTCTGGCCCCGCCCCCTCGCAGTCTCCTTACACCTGCTAATGGAAAACATCTACCTCTTGCCTTTCAAATGAAACTTCAAGGCAGCTAACAAAACTTCAAGGCAGTAGTGAAAAAACATAATAAAACACAATGGTGTTTTAAATTACTAGTTTTAAATGCAGAACTTTGCTGGCGAAGGACTCGTGTGTCACCTTTTTGTCTGAAGTACTGTTATCTACCTTGGTCTGCTTAGGTCAGGATACAGAAACATAATAAAACAGCTATCCATGATCTCTTGTAATACAGGGATGGCTGAAGGGAACATATGAACCAATTTCTATGCAAGCTTAAGGCCATGAAATTAAAGACTGAACTACAGCTCTTGAAATCCTGAGCCTCAGGCGTCAAATGCAGGCAACCAACACTTAACTGTTCAGTTCAAATTAACTATGCAGTGACAAGATGGTTCCTGACCTCCAAGGAAAGGACAAAGGGGCCTGCTGAGGCTGCTGGTACCAGGTACCGCCTTTCACGCGACAGTTTCCACATTAGCACAAAAGAACTTGGGGTGAGCTGTGCTCAAGTGCCAGGCTGCACTTTCAGCCTCCGCACCCCTAAGAACAGACATTACAGCTGGCCTTCAGGGAGCCACAGAATGACACCGGCCTCAGGACAGCAAACCGTCTCTCCTGAGCAATCTTATGAGGGAGCCACAACATTACCAGACGCGCAGGCACATGTAAGGAAGGCCTGGGACAGCTGGTGTCCCCTTCCTGCAGTTCCCCTCAATTGTTCCCTTCCTGCAGTTACTAAGCCTTCCCCACCCTACAACCTATAAACGTCAGTGCAACTCCGACAGAAGACATTAGCCCTCAAGATAGGGCTCCCACACTCCCCCTCACTCAGTCTCACTGCCACTGCCCCCCCCTTCACTTCTCTGTGGCCCATGTTATAAGGCCGTGATGACCAACTCCGACAACCTTGAGGGGGCGGCGCTATCTTCCAGACACTAACGGAGGGCTGGAACAATCCAACTCCCTCAAGTCAGTCTCTGTGATATTATTGATGTAACCAGCAGGAAGGGCTGTGGAGACCCAAAGGACAAGCGCTGGGACAGCATAAAGTCATCAGCTGAGCCGAGGAATTCGCAAGCCTCAAGAAGCGGATGGCAGTGAAACACTGAGGGAGGCTTCTGCCGAAGCAGCAGAGCCAGGCTGGACTCACAGACGCTCTCAGCAAACGGAAGGGGACCCAAAGAGAACAGTTTTCCCAACTGCTCCTACCCCCAGAAGCCTCCATGTCGTTCAGGGACCCCAGAACCCTCAGGAGCGACACAACAGGCAATGGGGAATGGGGGGGGTCCGTGGAAACTGCCTGCCCCCCTTTTGGGAGCAAGAGCATTTTATGAGCAGAGACCCACTCATGCACCACTGGAGCCAATCCACAACTTTTAAACCACTCGGCCCAAACTTTGGCAGGCAGGTCCCTCAGGCTGCATCAAGGGGAAGCACTACCAGCTGACCACCCCAGTTCTAAGGGAATACCAAATCCCCCAGTCTCTAGGTTACGCCGCATGGCCTGGCCTGGCCTGACACCATACTGCACTTCCATAATCAACCCTTATTTTGTTATTATAAGGATGACAGTTTACCTTTGTACTCTGTTTTCTACCTTCCAAGGTTTTTTTGAGATCAAAACATAAGATATGGACGACATGGTTGAAGATATGGACATGCCTCACTCTTTATGTAATTCCAAAGGAGACATAGATTTGTTTTTACGAGTTTTTCCAGGGGATTTTGGGGAGTGCTTATCCTTTGGCCAAAGATACCTTCGTTCTGCACGTTCTTTCTTTTTCAAGATGACATCCAGGTCCTGCAGCTGTTCTTCTAACTTCTCGCAGAGTAATTTCTATGGGGATAAGCCAAAACAAAGCATTCGTATTCATGCCACAAACACCTTGACACAATTTCTTAACAGGGCCTTCCTCGATATGAAGGCCACTTTGGCTAGCAAAGGCTTGGTGGCTGCCCAGGCCTTAAGCAGTAGCAGAAAGGCTGAAGCAAAGAAACGAAGCCACTTTGCAAAGCTCATGTAAGATGTGGGGTGATGCCCATTGGGATGTCCATGGCATGCCCTGTTGAGTTCAAATGTATTCCTCAAGTTGCATTTCAGCCATCAAGGTATTATCTTCAGAAATCCCACCTATTCTATGGGTGTGACCAATTAGATGGGCAGAAGTAAAGGTTTCACAATACAAGGTGTGAATGTCAGAAGGTAAGATTTGTTAAGTGGCAGGGGACTATCTGCGGACTAAAGGATGATGGTTCAGAACTGACAAAAGCCCTGAGAAGTTGTTTAACTGACGGTTCAAGGGACTCAAAACAGGTAACGCCACTAAAGCACATCTCATCACTGGTGAACTGGGAGCTAGTCAGCATTACATGAGCCTTTAAGAAGGACTCAGAGGATTAATCCAGGAATTAACAGATGTGTATGCCCTGGACAACTTGGTGGGAAGTATTACCATTAGTTCTGCTAAACAAATAGAACAGCAAACCTTGCTGAGGAAGGACCCAGCATGGCTCCTGAAAGCAGAAGCCTGGCCTCACCAACCTTTTAGGATTCTTTAGGGTGCCAACACACCTGCTGAAGGAGGCGATCCCTGTGGCCACCGTACACTTGGGTTCTCAAAAGGCTTTTGCTAAAGTACCTCACCAAAGGCTCATAAGGAGACTTAGCAGTCAAGTGAAAGGGGTATATTTGCTCTTACAGATCAGTAACTGGTTAAAAGAAAGGAAACAGAAGGGAAGAATAACTGGAGAGTGTTCAAAATGGAAGAAAATCAACAGCAGGACTACTTGCTAATATTTACCCAAAGCAGTGGTGTTTAAATGAGGAAAAAATGAAGTGGAGTCCAGATAACATAAAATTGGCCTTATTTGCGTTTACCTAGTACTGCACAAACCCCTATGTGCTGTGAAGAGATTTTTTGAAAAAGTTTTTCCTAAGTTGGATGGACAGGTACTTAAGCAACAGAACGGTTGATGAAATTCAGAGTAAATAAATTCAAAGCCATACTTATTTCGGCAAAAATTATTCCGAGATTCCAATTAATGATCGTCCCTTTCCACCCAGCCCCAATTTTGGTGGATTCTTCACAATGGAAGGCTCAGGAGATGGTGAACTATTCTTTGTTAGAGGATTTTAAACAGGGGCTAAACGCCCACCTATCAGGCATGCCATACCAGTGGATTTCCTTCCAGGTAGCTATTATTTTAATAAGCAATTAAAACATTTTAGATGAGTGACCATATACTATTATGCTTCAAAATATTACGAAAACAGGTGGCTGGAGGAAATACGAAAGCAATTTAATGCTGGGAGGTCCAGCAATACTGGTCAGAGGTTGGTTTTGAGGAACTGAAGATACACATTGATCGGGGCCAATTTTGCTTCCCCTTCCATTCCTAGCAAGGAAATGATGATATACTGGGGGGGAAAATCCAGAAAAAAAATAAAATAATCATGCAGGTTTGCTCAGTTTGACTCACTTCTACAGGTCACAAGGGGAACCTCCACCGTTTTTGAATGTGTGCACGCATCTGGGAATTTGTGAAGCTGCTCTGGGCACTACCAAAGAATGACTCCCATGGAAGATATGGCTAGTCACAGGGCGATTGCAGTGGGCTTCTGGCTAGTCAAAAGACATGCAATTTGCCCAAACACTCAAATACAAGAGGGAGCGTCTGAACTCCAAAGCCATCCACATATTTGACCTACAGAAGCAATTTATTTATGGTGAATTAAACGCTATCCCTCTAGGATTGTACGTGTGTTTCACAAACCCCCCACCATGCCCGTTTCCCAGATTTTGCTGTAACAGGTATAAAGGCCAATGTGCAAACTGAAATCGTAATCTCAAAGCGACGGGAGACATCAAGGGAGCAGGCCTTTTCAAAGCCAGACCACCACCTGGGGTCTGAATGAGGAAGCGCGTAAATGGAAGGCTGCCTACGTGTTGGCAAGGTGGGCAGTACCACTCCCCGTCAGGAATGATCATCAGCGGGGGCCGAAGGCATGCCGTGTGGTAGCCGCTGTCGCAGGAATCACACAGGAGAATCTGCAGAAATGAAGCAAAATGTCAATGAGATGCCTGCATCGTAAAACGTATTAGTGTGCATCTCGCTTTCATGTGTGAGCACCCGACATTTGAAGTGGGAGTGATCCATGGAAGACACTTAAGCGGGCAAAGTGCCATTTCTGCTGAAAAACACAGGGACGTGACCCAGTCAAAATTAAACCCTTTTAAATGGAATTAAATTGAAATAGCATTTTACGTTACATCCTGTTAATTCAATGGAAAAGCAATGGACATCAGTGGGGCCTAAAAGGCAATTAATCGGAGAGAAGAGTTTTTCCTTGACACACATTGAAAAAGCATCTTTCTTAGCAGGAAAATTTCTTATCTCCGATTAGCTGCTGATCAGATACAAGAGCTCTTCCTTTCCCGGAAAAGCAGCAGGGACTATGGAAGAAAATGCTGGTTCAGTTACTTCTAAGTAGACACACTGCTCATGATTATTTCTGAGGAGACATGCAGAGACTTGCTATCTAGAAGTGTTTGTGATTCCATCGTGCTTGCTCCTAAGTAAACATACATAAGCTTGCCCTGCATATTTCTCAGTAGGCTTAAAATTGGGAAGAATCACAGTTTGGACTGTCCCCTCTGCTCCTGGTTCCACCCTCAGGGGAAACCCAGCCTCTGAAAATGCTCTCACAGTAGAATTCAGGCCTTGCAGTGAAAATGTTCCCCACGCCTGGCTGAAATTTTCTTGACAGACTGCTAACAGGATAAAAGGGGGGAATTTTGTACACTGCCTTGAGCCCCGCAGAAAGGTTGAATAAAGATTTCATAAACACAAATGGAATACTTTGGAGTCCTCTCCCCAGTTTAAGGGTTGTGCATGTACAACAGGCAGTCTATGAATCGGAACTGCTTATCTGCTTTAAACTTTCCACCCACTCAGCTGTCAGTTTCATCCAAATCCTGCCTTCAAAGTGAAGCAGCCTGTGAAAACAGACTGACGGCCATAGCTGCAGGTCACCGATACAGGCTTCACGCTGAAGCCTGTTTTACATACACATCTCCTTCAAACCATGGTTCCTGATTCTGCAATAGCAGCGGTTCACAAACTATCATGGCCGATTCAGACACCACACCAAATTGCAGTTACGCCTCCTTTAGCCTCAGTCTGGAATGATATCCGGGTTCAGGGGCATCTCTGTGAGGTGCGTGCAATTGGCTTTTCTAATTCCACCCTTCTTGAAGACGAGAACCTACTAGCTCTGGGTGGTTAGGGAGGCCACACTTCTTGCATGGCTCATCATCGTCAGCAGGTGCAGGTTCTTCCTCCTCCTCCTCCTCCTCCTGCTCCTCTTCTTCCTCTTCCTCGGAGCCTTCTCCACTTTCTGAGCCCTCACTCTCATCGTTGCTTGAGTACCTCCACCTGCCTCGAGTCCTAGTACCAGCCCATCGAACTTTACTTCGCTGCGAAGCCTAGAAATCCAGCGATAAGGAAGACTTGACTGTCTCAATATTTGGGAAAAGTGTACATAAAATCATGAGTGTTTCAGATAAATTACTTCCATGTTGCACAATATGTTCTGCCAATTTACATTTGACTGGCAAAAAGCAAAATCCACATTCAGTTTATATAATGTGCTTTAGGAATGGCAATGTTTGTATTTCAACATAATGTTAAACCATGATTTAGTGTCACTAGCGGCAGTAATGCTGGGCCTTCATATTCCCCCCCCCCACCACCCCCCACAAGGGGGAAGCAGAAAGTGTCTGCTTTCATTTTAGATTAACTTCTGTTCCGCACATCATCCAAGTCCTAAACGGTGGTTAATCTTAAGTATAATTTGTTAAACCAAGGCAGATTTATAGCATAGGAAGCTGGCTTGTTTCAACAAACCATAGTTACGATTAAACACAATTTGTCTAAGTTAGCCACTAGGAGAGGCTGTGGTTGATCTAAAACATAAGCAAGTCCCTCTAGTTCCCTCCTTGCGGCTGCACCAGAGGAACCCCAGTGAAAGAAGTGTGTAGCAATCCAAGTCCAGGCATTAGAAGAGGACGAAAACAGGTTCGGTGTTCCTAGCTGAAAGTTTCTATCTTTTTTTCAGCCTAGACTAAGAACAAGGAAAACCTTGCATGAATCAGGTTGAACCAACTGGACAGATCAAACAACTGACAGTCCACAGTGGAGGCAGGAGAAAAATGAACTTTAGGGAAGAATTGGAAGGTACCTCTTAATTCGGTTGTTGGCTGAGCCATTTTCCCATCAAAAGTCTGCCTCTTTCTTAGTGAACAGAGACGCGCTTAGTCTATATTGGCCCACTGGAGTGTGGCTGACAGAACGGACAGGATCTCTGTGACTCGTTCCTAGAACGGAACTGGCTAAACTCTTCTCTGATCAGGCAGGGGTAATCAAGTGAGCGTAATCAAGCCATCACAGAATACCAGACTTCGAAGGGGCCACTAAGGCCCTCAAGTCCAACGCCCTGCTCAGCGCAGGACTCCAGGTTAAAGCATTCCCAACAGATGCCTGTCCAGCTGTCTCTTGAATGTCTCCCCCCAACGTGGGAGAGCCTATGACCTCCCTAAGCAATCGGATCCATTGCCATACTGCTCTAAGCGTCACCTGACCAGCCTCACAAAGATCCAGAGCGCATGTCAGAACAAGCTTTTCCACACTGCTGCCCCAGGGAAATGTCACATGCTGACAACGGGCTCAGAGGCCCTGGAGCTTGACCCACAGGATGCATGAGCACAGGAGATACGACAGGAAACCTGTCTGAGCCACCATCTAAGTCTGGCTTAACTCTGCATCTACCTGTCCCGAGAGCTACAGTTTATGGGGCAGTACAGAAATGAAGGTGATGAGGACTGATGACGACAATGATGTTGAAAAAACTCGCGCACGCCTCTCTTGTGGGTGAAGCCGTGCGCTTGCGGCAGCAGGTACCATGTTAGATGAGGCGTCCCTCATTCGTTCAAGGTTCCCTCATTTAAAAAGCCGATTGCCACATGTAGTTTTTAATGAAAGATTGCGTTTTAAAAATTAATGCCAAAACCACCTGACCAACTAATCAGGGCTATCTTCTCAGTGAGTAAGGATATTTTTAACTGACCAATCAAACTAATTAACTATCAGAATTAGGGGTGGGCAGACTCCAGACTTGCTGGATGCAGTTTGTTCTTTACCGGACCACCAAGATCCACCACCCAGAATCGGATGCAGAAGATACACCATTAAAGAATGCTGGGAGAGGAAGTTGTTTCGAGGGCCAGAACTAAAAAGTACTTCCACAGAAAAATCCTTTCCTGGTTACCCAAAGCTGCTGGGTACCCCTTGCCAACCTACTGCAAATCAACCGGCTGTACCTTTTGTCCACCCCTGCTGAAAATGTTGCCTTTTCATCTTTCTTCCATCTTCCTGTGGCTTTTACTGCATCACCACCAAAAACATTATCATTTACTTTAAAGAGGCTATTGGAGTATCTGAGGATAAGTACATGAAGCCCTTCCTTTAGGTCAGGGGTGGGCAATTAATTTTCCTATAGGGCCACATGGGAAACTTTGACAGTTGTTAAGAGCCAGACCAATACACTTACAGCTCTGCTCAATATATCTCTCTATAAAAACAGTAAATGAAACACTACAATGATACAACGAAAATGTGGAGCACAGAACAACACTATTTAACCTTAATTTAGCAGATCCTTCAAAATAAAAGCAGTGCAGTTGTATTGCTTGCATCTGTATTACGACTATATATTTGCATTGACTTTTAATTTGCCGGTGACCTCATGCGGGCCAGTCAGGGTCAGCCATCGGGCCGGATGTGGCCCACGGGCCGTACAATGCCCAGGTCTGCCCTAGGTGGTTACCACTGTTCAGATGGCAGAAGATCCAGCCCCTTGCATGGCTCGCTAGGGACACAGGAAGCCATTTTATACCGAGACAGACACTTGCTCTAGCTAGCCCAGACTCTGACGTAGTGACTGACAACAGCCCACCGTGGTTTCAGTCAGGAGTTTCTTTTCTGCTCGCACAGAACAACATCAACCTAGAAATGCCAGGGACTGATCTGGGAATTGCTGCATGCACTGAGCTATACCCTTCGACTGCCTCTGTGCTTCTGCTGTCCCACTTTTTCTCCATGACTTCTATGCCATGTTTCATTACTCATACCTCTCCTACCTCCAAACAGCACATTTTGTGCTAAAAAGCTCAAAAACCTGTAAAATGTCAAATACTGGGGTACAGAGTGAGGATTGCAACTTAACTATTTGATGAAAACTTGCCCCAATTTGTAGACATTGGTGCAACTGACAGTGTGTGCAGAGAAAACTGGTAGAAACTGAGTTGTCTTAACACAGCTTGGGGTGTCAAAAAACACTGGCAACTACTCTAATCTTGTAAATGCAAGGCAACTTTCATTGAAGTATGTACCTTGCTGGCCTTAGAATTCATCTCTTTCTCTTGCTTTTTTGAGTCGTCCTTCTTGTCCTGCTTTTGCACTGGAGCTGGTTTCTCTTCCTCTTCCTCGTTCCGCTTTTTCTCGGGTTTCTGGTCCCGGGTCTCCACGATCTTGGGAGTAGGCTTAGATATCCGGGGAGACCTCCTTAAAATACGGCCAACGCTGACCACCTCCTCCTTTTCAGCTCCTGCAGTCTGAGTCTTCAGAGGAGGATCGGTTTTCTTCCGACTCGAGATTCTGATTGTGAGCTTAATTCCCTCTTTCTGCCTCTCAGAGGTTATTTCCCTGTTCTCAGTTAGAGAACTTTCTTCTTCAGAAATCAACTTATATTTACACTTGCTTTTTACAGGGTCTTTTCTGCTCTCTGGAGGCTCCTCCACAGAACTTGGGGCACTGCCTGATTTTGGAGTCTCCCTCTCTTCAGCTTGTGACTCTTTTTGCAGCTTAGAATTCTGCTCCTCGTTCACCTTGCTTTTATCAGGGAGTGTGCCTTTAGGGTCAGAGTCCTCTTTCTCAGTCACAGGTTTCTCAGGAAGAAGGGCTGAGGCAGGTGGCAGAGTAGCAGCTACTCTGGGCAAATCTGCTTTCTCCTCTGGCTGGCTTTGATTTTTCAAATCCATGTCGTCTGATGGAGTAACCGAGTCCTTTGGAGAAGAAGATGTAAAGGATTTATCCAGACATTCTTTGGGTGAGGACAGGCTACCTTTTGCTTTAACAGGTTCTTCAGTCTTCATGACACACTCACTGGGTTTTGAAGGTGCCTCTGCCATGGCCTCTGAACTGTTACTTTCTGGGAGGGCTTCCTTTCTGTTAGAACCAGTTTCTTCCTTTAAAGGCACTTTCTGATGAGAAACTTCAGCTATTGCAGCTGCTACCTCCTTCCCTGTATGCAAAATATTTCTCTCAACATCACTTGTCCGTACGATCATACTGACTGTCTCCAGGGTTTTCTCCCCACTCGTGCCATTTTTCTCCTTGGCCAGCACAGAGTGGTCTTCCTTTGAGCTGGAGGAATGTTCTAACTTGTTATTTGGCATGATTTTCTCACTGCTAACCTCCCCATTCACAAGGAATTTCCCATCAGTAATTGTAGGAACTCTCTTAAACATCTCCTCTTCTTGTTTCCCTTCCTCCTTCAAAACATCCTTCGTCGGTGTAATGCATTTGCGCAAGGGTCCTTTTAATGGGCTGTCATAATCATCAGTCATTTTAATCTCTCGCTTTTTCAGTGGAATCTTGGCCTGCTGGTCGTTTTTAAGTTTCTCACTTTCTTCTGCAGTTCTCTCCACGACTTCCTGGGGAGTTTTGACACAGAACTCTATCCTCTCCGGCTCATGCAGAGTTTTTTCTGTGTTGCTATTTACATCTTTCAAGTCTTTTGGCTCCAGCTTATTCTCCTTCACTTCAGCTTTAACAGGCTTGACATTTTCTTTAAAAGAGTCATTTTCTTCTTTGGTATGTGTTTCCCCATTGTTTTCCAAAGGTTTTTCTAGCTTTACAATAACTGGCAGTTTAATGATTTCTCTCTCCTCCACTTTTTCTGATTTTATCTTGTTTTCCTCTTCTGGTATAGGAGGCAGTGGGAGGCTTTCCAATTGCTTTGGCTTCTCCTCTTTCAACTCTTCTACCTTCAATTCACTTTCTGTTTTAAAAAAAGCAGAGATATAACAACTATAAGCCAGAGATACTTTCCTTGTTTTCCTAATACCATGTAACTTTTGAAGCAATGGTTCTAACCAGTGTTAGTCTGGCAAATGTTGACTATTAGGAAGAATACGAACAAAAATGTTTCCAATATGTCTTGCTATGAATGTATGATTTTGGAATAACAGAATCATATGATTTAACTATGAGACTAATATTCTCGTTTTGTACCACTTTAACTGTCACTGCTTCCCACAGGAGAGTCCTGGGTTAGGGAAGTGTAGTCTGAGTCAATACTAAAAATTATTCATTATGCCCACTACCTGCCTTCCATCCAATTCTCAGGTTCTCCAGGATGTGGAAATCAATATGGCGAGTCTATAGAATAAAGCTTCAAAGGGCAAAATGACTAGAGAGCCCCGTGATACAGCACTTCTGTCTGTGGCATGTACTTCCCCAGTGGTCACCTGGCTCTTATCTTAATGTCATTTCAGAACCAGATTAAGACTTTCATTCATGCTGCTCCAGCTATTGGTGAATTCACTCCTGTTAGCTTATGATACAGAGAGGACTAGACATCAGGGCTGCAGTCCAGGGCCCCACAGCCTGTGGCAGCGGGTGCAGTAGGATAAAAACCACCTAGAGAGCAGCAGGTGATGCCCATTTTCCAGAACAAATGCCCACTGCAAGAAGAAAAAAGTAGCAAAACCTTGGCCTGCCGTTTCTTCCCTCTTTTTAACCTCTTCATCTTCAATACTCGGGCTCTCTCGTGAGGAGTTATCCTGTTGCTGCTTTTTCAATAGTGCAGGATCGATTTGTGCTTTCAGGAGTTCAAGCGTTTCAGCCAGCTCATTTCGACTTCTGGATGAAAAATAAGAAATGCATTAACCTTATAACAAAGCAATCTTATACAGTATCTGCCCACATTCTTCTTTGCTGGCCTCGGCAGGAAAGAGCAGAGGAACAGAAAGGTAATAGATGGTATCTAGGAAACCTGCAGCCTTTCCCCTGGATGGGATTTCTCCCCATTGCCTCTTTTCCCTAGGAACTTCGTGGGCAACGACCGCTGCTTCAGAGAGCCATCAGTGCTTTAGTACCAGCTGCCATCATACGAACCCCATTCCCTTCTCAGACGTAGCTGCACGTGTACCAGAACCAGCTCATGTTACCTAGGCACACAAACTTAAGCAATGAACAGCATTCATCCACCACCCACTCAAATACAGCCCACCTTTATGGCCACACTTCCAAATACCTTTTCTATCTGTCTATTCCATTTTTATCCCACCCGACAGCCAAAAATGGCTCTCTGGGTGGGCTTTTCTACTTGGTAATCTTTCTGCTTGGCAAGCTTTTTGCTAGGTTCAGATTTTTTTAAAAAAATAGTATTGCAGCATTATATAGTAACAAGCACACACATCTGAAGCATCTCATAAGCATAAGGTATCACAAAATGGCAAGGTCTGCAAGTTCGCAGAGTGTGGACTGAGGACAGGCATGTGAGCACAGACTGTCAATGAATCATGGCTTGTTGCCGAGTCATGATTTGTCACTATGTGTGAATCCTATACTATGGTTTAACCACAAACAAAGCAGAACATAAGTTTTGTTGCTGTGAACTCAGGATTACTTGTGGCTGACAGCCCAGAGTTAAATCCATAGTGGTGGGTTTGCACATATCAACAAACCACAATTCAACCCACACTTGGGATTAATGTCACATGCAAATAAGGACAAGAGCTCAGAAGGTATTCTCTCTGGAAGAACTTTCTTCATGGTAACAATCATCTGGAGAAACATAGGTTAAAAAAGAAAAGACATACCTGACAATGCACTTCCAAGACGTCCCATCCTGATCATCCTGTTCTTCCACATACATCCTAACATTATGCTCTTGGTCCAGCTGGTACCAGTATGTCAGGCCATCTTTGTCTCTGCCAATTGGCTGAAGGCGCATGGCATCCGCATCTTCCTCATTAATGATGTTCTTAAATTTTAGATTGTCATCAAACTGGCATTCACAAAGGTACTATAAAAAGCGGAGGAGGAAAAAGTCACTCAAAACACTGTAAGAAACATCAAATCATTACTCTTCACCAGGGAACCCTTCCACTCATGTGTCAATACGAAACTAGTTTGTAATGGAGGACTTCGCTTGGGTAATTCGCTCCCGCTCCGAGATCGGCAACAGAAGCCCTCCTCCGGGAACCCTCTGTGAAAGATGTTAGGAGACAGAGTACCCGGAGGAGGGCCTTCTCTGTGGTGGCACCCCGACTATGGAATGCGCTCTCCAGAGAGGTCCGCCTGGCGCCGTCATTATATGTTTTTCGGCACCAGGTTAAGACCTTTTTATTTAATCAATATTTTAATAAGTTTTAATATTGAATTGCATTATTGTATTTTATTAATTGCAGCCAGAGTGGGTCGTCAATTTATTTATGCCGTTAGCCGTCCAGAGACTTTAGTAATTGGACAGCATACAAATTTAATTAACTAATTAATTAATGGGAGAGAAGGCTGTGTGGCTCAATGGGGGAGCACACGCTTCATGTGCAGAAGGGCCCCGGTTCATCCATCAGCCTCTCTGGAGAAAAGGAGAAGAGACGGCAACAAGGAACGCACGAGAAGGGCTTGTGCCTGAGACCCCAGAGAGCAAGTGCTGGGCAGAGATGACACTGCTGTGCTAGATGGACCGATGGTCTGACACAGCGCACCACAGCTTACTCATGCCGACGTATCTTTTCAAGCGACACGAGCTGGTACGTGCTTTTGGCTCCTCTCAGCCTTATTTGGAATCGTGTTTTCATTTTCCCTTATCTCCTGATAGAAGGGGCACCTTGAGACCTTAATTCTGTTTTGTATTGGTCTGGAGTAGAATAGTTAGGCAGCTTTTTAAGCAAAGCAAGCTCATGAATCACAAACTTCATTAATAGTTACTGCAAGGATTGCTGACTCAATATACATGAAGGGCTTCCATATAGATGCTCAAGCTTACATACAAAATATTATTCACAGCTTCTCAGGATATTAACCACAATTTAAACGGAATAATATTTTTCTGTAATCTTGCTTCTCCTCTTGAGTTAAAAAGATAGAGGTAAATGTAAAGGAGAGGGTTAAAAGCCTAAAGAATGTCCAATGGTTCCAAAAAAAAAAAATCCACTCTGTACACATGCTCAGAAAGAACATTAAAATACTCTTCCACTCTCCATGCATACGAGGGCAACACAACTTGTATAAAAGAAAGCATCCAGCTTTCAACAGCAATTCTTCTTTAGTCCCCTGAAACATTTGCACGGCACGTGCTTGCTGTCAGCACCCCGAGACTCAGTTCTGAATTCATAAACCCCAGAGAGGGGTTGCCCTGGTTTGTTGTGTTAGCCCCTGCCACCTGGGTTTGGACGTTTGAGGGTGTAACAAATAAGCTGCGGCGATTATGCAAGTGATGGGGAAGAGGGGAGTGTATGACCCCACAGCAGAGTCACAGTGCTCTGAATTATGCTGAGCCAAAGCCACATGCATCTCAGAAAAATTCCAAATGAGTTGAAGAGAAGAATCCCACCTTCAATATTCCCAACTTGCACTCAATGCTCATTTTAAGGTATCCTTTTTTCTCCATTTCCCATGCCCAGGTGCTGTTGAATTCTTGACACATCTAGAAAGCAAAAAGTTTAAACTAATTAGTGAAGTATCTCCTGTCACTGAAACTGTACCCAAACACAGCTGCTCTAAGTTGTAATATCTATCAAAATGGAGGAGGAACAGAAGCTGGGTGGCGAGAAACAGAAATAGATGAATTAGAGGCAGGCTAGGATGGAATGGGGATGATGGGACATAAGGTCAGATATGGAATAACTCCTGTACTGTCCTGAGGTCAGATATGGAATAATTCAAGGAGATTTAAGCCTTTCAGAAAGATCAGTAGAATTACTTAAACATTAAGGACATTCATTTTGTGCCCTCCAGAAATGAGAGGCTTTTTAAAAATCTGGATATATAGTATACATCAGTTATTTAACACCCACCCTGGCACAGATTCACTAACTTTTAAAAATGCATGCTTGTTTAATTTCAAGTGCACCAACGTACAATTTCATCTTTCACTGGGTACGTTTGTCATTTTTATTCATTTAAAATTAAAGAATTAGGCCAGGGTCCAAAGCAAGGGTTTACAAATTCACTCACCATGGTGAGCATCCCTCACTGCTACATGGACAAGCCCCCACCCAACATCTGAGATGGGGGGGTTACCCTCTCTTCACATGGGGAGACCCACATCTATCTGTAAGCTGGGAGAGTTGCTTTCACCAATTTGCACTGGACTTTAAAGGAAGCTCCAAAGTGCCACATGCTGTCAGAGAAAAGACTCCACCCATTTCCTCTTGGGAAAACAACCAAGAACCAAAATTGTGGCTCCCCCACCCCCAGTCATTCCAAAGAACTGCACAACTGGTTGCACATACCTAAGAATGCGTTTGGCTCATGCTTCCAAAGCAACAGCTCTGTGTACTGAATGGCCAAGCCATTTTAAAATGGACACAGGGACCATGCAAACCCATGAACAACCCTTTCAGCTCCTTGAATGAAGGCAGGAATAAACATTTAATAAGACCACTTGTCTGGCAAGAAGGTTTAAGAACCAAGCATTATTTTAGGTTGAAGCACAGAACTGGGTATCCTGTGAGGAAAAAAGCCAGCCAATTCGCATGAGCAGGTGTTAAGTCTGCCTGTAAAATGAAAACTGATGCAAGACTCTCCTACTGATGGACATCATGTGTCATCCAGTAGTAGAATTTCACACAATGAATTTCAGACAGTATTTCCAAACAGCACACCGAGAGCCAGTGTGGGGTACTCGGACTGGGGACCTGGGAGATCCAAGTTCGAGTGCCCACTTGGCTATGAAGCTCACTGGGTGACTATGGGCCAGTCACGCACTCTTGCCCTAGTCTACCTCACAGGGTTGTTGTTGCTGTGAGGATAAAATGGAGCTATGTAAGCACCCTTAGGTTCCTCACAAGAGGGAAATAAGGTGGTGTAGAAATGCAATGTAATAATTATAGTAATAATACCTTGATCAAGTATTTTTCCCATCGGTCTGCTGTGACAGACTTTCCGATCTTTCTCATCAATTTCAGATGAAGCTCTACCAGCTCTCTCGGAACTAGAAGCAAGGGAGGAATTTAAAAATAAATTGTTTGAAACGATCAGCTAAATATAAATTCAACAAGAGTGAAATTTAAACTGTTAAGAAATCCAAGGAGGGCCAAAACGCTAGCGTAAAGTGGGCAAGGACACAAGCATACCAACACAAAGAGAAAACAGTAGGTTCAAGAGTCTTCCAGAGTCTTGGCAACACCTGAAGCCTCACCTTTCACAGAATGGCATCATTCAAAGACCATATTAGAACAAGATGCAGGAGAAGGCAGAGAACAGTTCAATAATGGGTCATCAGCCAGTTTCCTAAGGATTGCCTTGTAACCTATAGATGTAAAGGAAAAACTGGAAATGTTCAGGAAAACAACTTTTTCTCATTGTTTTCTGAAGCCTTTTGCTTGTTAATTTTTTTCCAAAAAATTGAAAAAGGTTAGGATTAAGAATATTTTCTTTCAGACTAGTCCAACAAATGTTTTGGACTAGATGTTCATATATCTTCTTCCTCAAAAGGTTTTCTAAAAACTATGTAATGTATGTTTATATAGAGCAATGTCGAGTATCAGATCATTACAACTCTTGTGCACTGAGGACTAAAATGTCCTAGGTTGCAAACTGAGGTTGTTTGTATTAGATCCAATGTGGCATTGTGGTTAGTTTTGGACTGGGGACCAGGGAAATGTGGGTTCTAGTTGGCACTCAGCAATGAGTCTTCAGCAATTCTGTGATGAAGACTGAACTGTTATGTAGCGTCTCAGGGAACCATCCATGTCACAGCTTTTGTGATCAGTTCTATTGGAAAGATTGAAGAGACAAGTGAAAAAGCAAGCAGAGAAGCTAAAAGGGGTCAAAGTAACCCCATCAAATGATGCTTATATTTCTTAGTTGATTGTTATGTCCACCAGATACTAAACCCAGAAGCTGCTATCCATTTCTTGTGAGAAAAGCGCACAGTGGGTAAGAAAACAGCATTTTGTCTATTTTCATATTCAACAAAAGACTAATTTTCTTTAACATCACTGCAAAGCATTAGAGGTCAAGAGAACATCACAGGTTTAAAAACGCCATTTTAAAGTTGATTTTTGTTTTTAAAAAATCTTATTTTCAAGTAATATAGACACAGAAAAGCTGTGATTTGTCTTGTTTTTCATCAAAGTTATAATCTGCACAAAACTCCAACAGTGCTTTTAGGGCACTGTGACTTGACATGCCTTCTTTTGATGACGGCACTGCATTTTATCTCACCTTTCTTCCTTTAGCAAGGAATCCAGGGCAGCTTACGAATTTTCTTCCACTCCCTTCTGTCCCCGCAACCACCACCCTGTGAGGTGAGAGGCCGTGACTGGCCCAAAGTCACCCAGTTAGCAGGATGGCTGAGCGGGGACTTGAACCCGGATCGCCTGAGTCCCAGTCCCGCGCTCTTAACCACGGCACCGCAGAGCCCTTAAGCCTCACCGTCTTAAGTGGCTGCATCACACAGACTTAAGAACAGTGACCACCACCCCCAAAGTGTCAAACCTCTCAGGACCTTCCCCCAGGATCAGGCTCCTTGCCACTGCCACCCACTCCTCTCAAGGGGGCCAAGCAGAGCGCAGGTCGGCTCCCTGTGTCCAGTCCTGTGGCTGCTCAGTCACAGAGGCGCTACTCGGCTGCCCCATCTAGTGCCTCTGGGGACTGGGAGGGCTGTGACGGGGCCACCAGGGCCAAGATGGTCTATTCGAGAATTGGGATGAGGACTGCCAGTCGCCTCCTGGGAGGACAGGGGGCAAGCAACGTGCACCATACAATGCACCAACTGTAGGGAAGTAGGGTAGTTTCTAAGCCAGGCTTCAGAAATTCGGCTCAGCGTGCCATGCAAACCCAACCAGTTGTTGAGAAACCAGCAACATCTTTACAGGTTCTCAGATGACATATAACAACTTGCAACTTTTCCACCAGGGTGTCACTAGCACAAGGATTAGCTGAGAAAATCCCAGCTCTGGCTGGTACACTGAAAACAGACCAGCAGCAAATACCTCCAGAATCCGTTGCCCACAGCAGCACTTTAGCTTCCAGAAAGCTCTGACACTCGCAAGTTTTGTGCCAAAGAATGGAAAGTCACCAATCCCCATTTCTCCAAAGTGTAATGATGCAGCCGCCTCAGACTCAATTCCAAGCTGTATTGCTCTCCTAATAAACTATGAGTCACCTGCCTCTAAATGTACCTCAAAAAGCATGATCCAGCACTCATGTCGACTAGGAGCTAGAACACAAAAGCATCAGATGGCAGAACTGGGAAGAACCCACACCTAAATTCTAAACTAGGACTCTTCAATTAAAGAGGCCAGAAGGAGAAATGTTTTGAGATGGCAGAGCCAGATGCAAACTTGGAAAAATCATAGATGCCTTGCCTGAACCTCTGAAAAGCTAGAAAAGGGATAAACCATGAATGAATTTCAATCTCTTCCCCAACTCAAGGAGCAGTTGTCAAAGTTAGTTTTTTTTTTAAATGGTGAATTCTAGGAACATGAATTGCTTTCCAGTCCTGTCTAAAGCACCTTCTATTCATCTTTAAAAAAAAAAATACAGAAGTAGTGGAAAGCATTCTGTGAGAAAACTTTCTCAGAATGTTTGAGTCTAGCAATGTGATAGCTAACCAAACTGCTCAGCTCCTTTTAAACACAAACTGGAATGCTTTGTTTTAAAGCTCTCTTTGCATGCTGGAACTCCTGCTCCCCCAGCTGGCCAACACATAGGTTTACACACAGTCTCATGAAAGCAGAGCAGCAGAAACCAAAACCCTTTGCTTGGGAAGTTAACGGCAAAGCAGTCTGAAACTGCTAGTCAAAATGCTTTCTTTGCTGGTGCTTCAGTAAGCAAGTGGCATAACCAATCTTGCACTTTCTTGTCACAGGTAGAAAACTGACAGCCACAGAACTGAGAGGGGGGGAAGCAGGGAAGAGGAAAGAGAATTATTTAGGAACACTGGTCAAAAGCTGGCTGCAGCACATCTCAGAAAGAGTGAGGAATTAACATGTGATTTCAGGGCAGGAGAGAAAGGACTGGGTTCACTCTGCCCTAGGTGAGAGGAGGATTAGAATGAATTGAAAGACCAACTACGAGAAGGGAGAGAGCCTTGAAGTGCCTGGCACCAACTACAAAGGGGGAAGGAACAAGGAGTGAGAGGCTGAAGTCGAGGTGGGAGAAGCAGCAACAGCATCAAAGGCATCCTTACAGCTGGGTCACCTATTACAAGTTTTCTTTGCCTAACTGCTTTCACGCCTGCAGACTGTTAAAGTCAATCAACATTCCATTTATTAAAACATACAAGTTAATCTATAAAGCACAGCACAAAAATAACTTTAAAAAGTATTTAAACCTCTTGCACTTCATTGTTGTTGTTGTTGTTGTTAGTCCCAAAGTCGAAGTCGCATCTCGACCCCATGGACAACATTCCTCCAGGCACTTGCACTTCTAGTGTTATGCTCCCATCTTTGATAATGGGGAAAAGAGGCCTGTAGCGGCAGGTATAACCTAGCCCAGATCTGAGCAGAATGCAGATTTTCAGATGTTTGAAGACTTCAATTCCCTGAAGCTGCTGTCAACAGGGCCCTGTCCAAATGCTGGGATTTGAAACCCAAAACATTTGGAGATTTACTGTCTGCTCGTGTCTGAACAGCTTCCCATGTCTTGGCCTGTTGTGAAAACCCAGGTGACAGGGGTTGTTTGAGAATCAGACAACCCTCAAATAACACTAAAATAGATGATGGGTCATTTGAGGGTTGTCTAACCCTCAAAGAAGCTTTGCTGTCTGGGTTCACACAACAAACTGGGCGCCTAGGGGCACCATGCAAAACTGGTAACCATGGGTGCCCAGCACAATGCAACAGCTCCTGTGGGTAAATTAAGCCATGGTCAGCTAAGCTGTTGTATCATGTAAGCAGGGCCCATGGCTGAGACAGGAACGCTCCAGGACGAAGAGCAACATTCAGTGTCCTCCAGATACCTTGGACAATCGCTCTAAATCATAGGCGTGTTGGCTAGAAGTGACACACCAAGACTTGGACAAGCAATTCAAGTTTTATAAAACTACTGCTGTAACAGTGAAGGAGTGCAACCCATTGCTTGCTGGTTTATCCAAATAAAACACGTATTGCATTGCACCTCCCAGCTGCCCGCAGAAATACGAACATCCACACAATGCAGTACAAACATCCAAGCCCAAGCTCAGAAGGTTGCAAAGATATAGTTATTCCTTTGCACGTAAAGAAACAGCAAATGAGAAGAATAAGTAGCGCTGGCTGAGGAATGCTGGCACTTGTAGGACTTCTTTCTGTTTAAACATGCACAGGATTGTGCCTTTAAGGAATTACTGAGAGCAAATGGAACTGCCAGATAAGACAAAAAAAAATACCACTGAAAGAACCACCAACATATCCAGGGTTCAGGAGGTAAGAACAATGGATTTTTCAGTGCTGAGAGGACCCTGCCTGCTGGGTTGTGAAAATCTAGTTTTTCAATGACCAGCCACTTCCGTATGTTCTTGACCGATTCTTTTCCTAAAGCTGTGCAGCAATAATTGTAAGTGCACATCAGGAACTACAGCTGACTGTATGGATCCACTGCGGGGGGGGGGGGGGACACATGGTGCTACTCCTGTTCCCAGCCCGATTAGTTGAGCCAGGAGAAGGGAGAGCAGGCACTGTCCGGAAGGGCATAGCCACTCAAGGCTGACGTTAGCAGAGCAGAAGTTCCCAGAAGAAAAGCCCTGTGTTTAGCCGGGAGGAGGAGGTAATCCTGTAAATATCATACTACAGCAGGTTTTCATGTTCCACTTACACCAAAGAGGAGCTCCACCAAAGGCTCCTCTGGCCCAGCATCTTCTACTCCAGTGTCCCCTGCCACCGGCATTCAGAGGTAATTTCTTCTGAAAACTGGACAGTGCACAGGGCCATCATGTAGCTGCTGACAGTCTTAGCCTCTAGAAAATTGCCCAACCTGCTCTTAAAAATTTTTGTGCTAGTGACCATCACTGCATCTTGTGGCAGCAAATTCTATAGACTAACTATACACTGGGCGAAAACAAAACAAGAAGTCCTTTGGCCACCCTAAATCTCTGGTGAATCTCACTGGGTGACTCAAGTTCTAGTATTATCAGACGGAGAAAGCTTCCTTATTCTTTTTCTCCACACCATGCATAATTTTATAAGCCTCCTCCTCTACTGTTTCCTAAACGTAAACCGTTTTTCGCAGAGGAGAGCTGTTCTACATTATTTGCTTGCCTTTTCCTGCACCTTATCTAGTGCTATAGCATTTCACAATGTGTTAACTGACTCCACCACACTGGTCCTTCAATCCTGCCAGTGTCCCTGAAGAGAAGGAAGAGCAGGGCAGCGGACACCTACAATACTTAGATCCCAGTTCTAGTTGCAGGGCAGCTAGGGTCCAAGGATTAGGGTATGAGCAGTTTCTTTTCTTCCATCAACTGGAAGGGCTGCAGTGACCCAGAAAGCATGACTAGGATAACCTCTCAGTGGTGATAATGCATATTAACTGAACCAGAGGAAAATTTTTCACTTTGAAAATTAAAAGCACTTTGCGGGTATCTAAGACTGCTCAGGGTCGCCCAATTTATTTCATTGTGATGGTTTTATCTGAACTAAGGTCTCCAATTTGGACATTTATCCAGCAGATCTCAGACAGGATAAATGTCTGTCTATTTATCCCCCTGTCTAAGGCTCAGGAAAGCCAGTCTCTTCCTTCACTAGACACTTTCACCTCCTTTCCACAGGAAAAGGCAAATGTAGAGCAGCAATTAGAGTGTGGATGATCGGCGTTCTCATCACCACTCAGCCATGAAGCCAACTGGGTGCCTTTCATCCAGTCACTGACTTTCAGCCAAATCTACCACACAAGGTTGTTGTGAGAGGAAGAGGACAAAGTAAACTGTCTTGGGTTCTTTGCATGAAAATAGGAACAGAAAGCTACAGAAAAAATAATGCCTGTTTAGACCATTAGCGTGCTCCCACTCAGGTGATTCTGCCAAAGTTTGCCTTCAGAAATGCTACACCTTCAAGCACTTCTTCAGAACAGGTTATTATGATATTCATGATAAACACATTAAAGGTTAGGCAGATTGTAAGCAAGGACCATTAATCCTCTTGCAAACAGTGATCTCATTATTTCTTTATGCCAGCTCCTCTTGTTCTGCGCATCGGCAAAACAAATGCTGCAAATCACATAGGTGCAAAATTACTTGTATAAAGCAGTGGGTGATTACTCATGGCATGTTTCAGATTAGCCATGCTCTGAAGGGGGAGGGGCATATACATCTCAAAGTTTAGTAGGATTATGTATCTGCAAATGGTAGGTAATAAAGAACTCCTGACATCTGGTTTTGTACTCTTGACATCTGGTGTGCTGTGAACTGGGCCCTTTCTATATAGACCAGAGAATGAGGTGGTGGAACGGACTGCAGGTTGCAGTGAGGGATTCCATTTTAAAATGTTCCTCATTTTAAAAAGCATACTCCTTGAGAGTTAAAAAAGCCTAGCACATCAGGAAGAAAGATGATAGACCACCCCAAACTATCCTCACTTTGTAACTAACAGAAAATTTATTCTTGCATATAACAACATAAACACACACACACAAGGAAAGTCCATAAAACCTTCCAGAAATGTTGAAGCCATGTGATCAATTATTTGGATGAAAGTGAGGCTCGTAAATCCGTAAAATAAACAAATAAATTATCAATCCTCTTAGGAGTGGGGTGATGCGCCAGGAAAAATATACATCAAATGCACGTTGCATCATCATCTTCATCATCCTAGTTATTTTCCACTCGCTCCCCGTGCTGGGACCAAAGGTGACTTACAACATTAAAGCATGTATAATTTAACACCTTCATTAGACCAAACAAAAGACCTTAAACACTGTGTGCAAGCTCTAAACATTTCCAGATCTCTCCATTGAGTAAAATGTTATAAAGGGTAATTGGAGGAAAGTGGAGGAGGGACGACGGTATTTAGGCAAAGCAACACTGACTGGGTCCCACTGACCAGACAGACCACTATTATTTTTTACTGCACGTGGCTTGTCGTGGCGCGCACACACAGCCAGAGGCACGCCGGGGGGGCTGTTCTATTTAGAGTTGACTCACCCTGAAAACCCGTGGCTCTTCTGTGGTGACACAGCCCACCGTGGGTGAGCCCCAGCACCTGCCTTCTAAGCCCTTGCAGGTGGGCTTCAGCACCTTTTCCTCTACCGCTGCTGCCAGCCAGAAGGGCTGGGCACAGGGGGAAGCACAATCAGCCGGGGCACAGGCCGCCAGCAGCAGGCAATGGCTCTGGAGTAGCCTTCCCCAACCCTGTGCCTTCCAGACACATTCGGACTGCAACACCCAGCATTCCCAGTCAGTGGCCCTGCTAGATGGGAATTCTGGGGATTGTGGTCTAAATGCTTCCACAGGCCACCAGGTTGGGGAAGGCTGCTCTAGAGGAGACCCAGGAGGTGGGGATGGCATTCCAACCTCATCCAGGCAATGACCCACTGCAGGAGGCAGTTCCCATACTAGTGGCTAAGCCAGCTTTGGGCAGGGACACCCCCCCCGCCTGACCCTTTTTCAGACCACAAAAAGCCCCTCTCCCATTTCAGTTATTTCCAGAGAAAGAGCAAAAGCTTCCCTCCAATTCAGACATGTGAATGCCAACCCTCTGTGTTTCCTCTCTCCGCACTGCCTGTGTCTTCCCTGCAGGATTTCCTGTGGATCCACCCTGCCCCCCAAATGCTTGGGGCTGTGGAAGGACCCCTTTGAGTCAGACCTTCTTCTAGACCAGGGGTTGGCAACTCGCGGCTCTGGAGCCACATGTGGCTCTTGAATCCCTCTGCTGCGGCTCCGTCGCTCAAAACATGCGATCTGCTCAAAGCCACTGATCTGCTCAGGAAGCAGCGCTAGCTAGTTAAGTAAGTCAGGTAGTTAGGTAAACGCTACATTCCTCTGCTAAACAAGCTTCCTACAGGCTCTCATGTTACACGAAATGCTGCTGAAAGGATTCTCTTTGTCCCAGTGTAATCTCCTTCATCTGAATGTTAAAAGCTGTGCTTGGGACCTGTCACAATTCACAGCACTGGACTGTTTATCTGCTAATCAGTCACTAAACACACCTGTATCTCACCGATCTGCGGATCTGATCTACGATCTACGCCAATTTATTGAGCTCCCCCCTTCCCCCCATAGGCCAGCCATGGATAAATCGAAGAAAAGAAAAGTTTCTGAAGAAAACCAAACGTTTAATGATACGTGGGTAGATTCATTTGCTTTTACTGCTGACAAACTTCTGGGGTTTGCTGTTTGATGCATGCAGCCCTTTAGCGCTGACTTTGACTCTTCAGGAAGCTGTTCTCCTGTTCAAAATATATGAAAGGAGTCCTACTAATTTATTATGTAAGATTAAAAATAACAGTTTTTAGTGACTGAACAAGAGCTGCAGCTAAATCATAATGAAGATATACATAGCATTATGGTAAAAAACGATATATGCAGTGTTATCTTCATTTTAGATGTCAAAAGGGTTTTGCGGCTCCCGCTGTTTTCTTTTGTGTGGGAAACAGGTCCAAATAGCTCTTTTGAGTGTTAAAGGTTGCCGACCCCTGGTATAGCCAGTCCTGAGCAAAGATCAAGAGAATGGATAATGTCAAATATACAATAACAAAGGTGCTAACACCTTTGAGAGATGCCCATATGGAAAACAAGGAAAAAAGAGTACGGACGCGGGGGGGGGAGTGAAGACACATTTGGTATACATTCTCCAACTAAGGTTTCAGCTAAGGTTGCTTGGATTTCTTACATTTTCAGTTCTGACATTACTCCACAAGCTTATGTCTACCGTTCTTCCTCCAAAAAGATTTCAGCAAAATATTCTGCTCTACTGATGAAAATCAGTGCAACCAAAGCTACATGAATGCAGTTGGATTTGAGCACAGAAGTTCTAAGAAGGACTTACATGGCTGACAAACACAGAAAAAAAATCCTCTGTTCCATACAATCCACTTCTCAAAGACTTTAAGTCCATTCATTCACCAGAGAGTCCTGGCAAGCAAGCAGATCTCTGTGTAGCCTTGTGTAAAATTAATCTGTTGTGCAAGCAAATGCTCTACTAATATTTTCATTCACGGGGGAGTAAGTGCTTAATTAACATTTTTGCTGACTCTGAAGCTATTGGCAAATACAACAGAGGAAGTGATTGGAGTTAAAATAAAATCATTCCGCAAGCAAAGCTTCATTTTCAGCACTTGCATGCCATTCTTTCAAGGTGGTGCTGCCCTCATGCTGCACGTGGGAGCAATGCTGAGAGAAAGCAGACAGGCTGTGTATGCAATTAGCAGCTCCCAAGTGGCCGTTTTGCCTCTAAGTGAGACAATGGCAATTTAGGAAGACGGGTTTCCGTCACTCACACCTCAGAACTAGGGATGATTTTTTGGAGCATAAGGCAGCTGGAAGCTCCTTGTGAAGAGAAACCTACTTTTTGCTGATTATATGGACAGCTGATGATGGTGCTGGATGCATTCTACGGTCGACAGGTAGCAGTATGTGGCAGACCAGCGGGAGTGGGTGACTTGGGCTGCTAGGACTTGTAGGCCAAAACCTCTGGAGAACCACAAGCTGTCCATCTCTGGTCTCCCAGCTTCAGTTGCTGGAAGGAAGCCCTGCCTTACTTTTTGGTAGCTCTGCATTCAAGTTGCTTTCAAAAGTATGCTTGAGCCATAATATAAGGTATTTCAGGTAATGGAGACAGGTTCATAATAAAAGAAAACAGTGATTCTGGTGGAATAAGAGCATGAATTAGAGAGAGTACTGGTGTGCGGTTTGGTTTTATAAAAATGAATACAAGCAGTCCCTAAGTTACATATGTCCCAGTTACGAACAACCCACACATATTAACAAACTGCCATAAAGCCTTTTAATGTTAAAAAATATGGTGTAAAATCATCATCACCATAGAGAGGGAGAAATGAAAGGGGAGAGAGGGAGTCCTCCAAAGCATGCCTTCCTATCCTGCCATTTTGAGAGGGAAATCTTTCTGGAATTTCCTTGCTACAAAGAGGTGGTACTGAAGAGTTTGGGCAGAGGGTGGCTAGAGATATTTGTGGTTTTTTCACTTTCATGGAGATCCTGTGCCCCTAATTCTCACAAATGTGAAAGGCTGACTATACAGCATCCAACTTACATACAAAATTGACTTCTTATGAATGGAACTCATCTGTAGCCTAGGGACTACCTGTGCAGCTGAAGTGACATATTCTTAAAGCTCTATGGAGTTTGTTATGGGATTAACATTTAAGGAGCAACAATGGTGGATTCATTTCCATGCAGAATAAAAAAATTGAAATTAATTTGAATTGTTTTATTCATTGTACACTTATGCATACACTTGTCACCGTGAAACCTACAGGCCTATACTTTCTAAGTTATTCCCTTGTCAAAATTTGTAACAGGAATGTCTGGTTTTCAGACATTATTACACTGTATTTACATCCTACTTTTTTTCCTCTTTTAAGAAACTCCAGACAGCTTATATATTTCTCCTCCACTTCATTTTTATCCTCACACCAACCATCTTGTGAGGCAGGTTACACTGAGAGTACAAGACTGGCCCGAAGTCGCCCACCCGGTGCGGTTCATGGCTGAGTGGGGACTAGGATCCAGATGTCCCAGATCCAACAGTCTCACCACATCATCACATTTGTTAGCTCCATTCCATTAACATGCTTAATAACCCAGTATTTCAACTTGTTCGGCACAGTAGCTAACCAGCTGGTTTGCTCCTACAGCCTTCCTAGCTTTACTATCCCAACCATTTTGCTATTGTGATTGCTGCAAATGTTCCAAATAACTTTGCCAGTCCAGTCTGCCACAAAACATTTGGTCATTTTTCTTCAGAATGTCGTTCCTATGCTGTATCACAAACTGCTTTGGAAACTTCACTTCAGAAGCAGGAGAGAGGACTCCCTCATCTTTACAGGCAGGGAGGTCCTTCTCTGCCAGTTGGGGTTCCTCGGACCCCTTCTTTCTTCCCACCATGTAGAAGCAATCATTCCACACGGTCTGGCTACATTCAGGCCAGTGTTGGAGCTTGCTATTACATAAGCATTCCTGGATCATCTATTAAGTATACTTGTCCCTCCCAGGAAAGAAAAGAAATCCGTGTGTTATAACAACCTCCAGGGAACCTGCCACATCCCACATTTTCCATTCAGTGGATGTCTCCAGAGAGAATCAAGGTGCAGCATTTTGTGGCTTGGGTGAGCATTTGTGAAAGATGCCATCGTCAGCCAGGTTGCGGCGTTCATAGACCCTGCTGCTGACTCCATCAGATCAAAGTAGGCACCTTCGGAGAGGAGAATGGTGAGCTGGCAAAAAGGAATTAAAAGGGGGTGAGCGGAGAAAAACAGGTTGAAAATGAAAAACCTGGGTAAGAGCCGAGACTGAACGCCAAGTTGTAGGCAGTAGGAAAGGAGTAAAAATCAAGGCACTTTGGAGACCTCTTCAGATGAGCGTGAGGAAACCAACAAGCAGCTATAACCGTTTTGGATTTTGGCAGAATTGAATGAAATTTCCAGGCAGAGTAGCCCCTACTAAGTGGATAAAGTCTGCCAGATTTCAGGAAAATAGGTGCTGGGACCTTCATATACATAGTCAGTCCCTGCCCCCCTCAAAAAAGTGTCTTTAACTTTTACTTTCTGGCAGAATTCCATGAAATTTGCAGGCACTGTTTCCCCTTCTAAGTGGATAATGCCTGCCAAGTTCAGACAGACGAGAAGGATTTTTGCACAAGAACAGTTTTTGCAGTTTCAAGTTTTTCAGAAGGTGGTTCAGTTCTCACGTTTCTTCTTTCTTCCCCTCACCTTTGTTTTTTGTTTAGGGAAAACTGCATGAACATTCTGTATGTCATGGAGAAATCCCTAGAAAACAGCCCCTTCAAAGTCTCAGAAGAGTGTGTTCTGCGACTTTTGTGGTAAGCACATTTAGAGGAGGAAGGCCAAAAGGGATTGTAGGAAAATTGCTGCATTCATTGACATGTGCCTGCTTTAGTTAGAGAAGTGCTTGATACAACCATACAATTTTATTTGCTTGTAAGATCTTCAGTATTCCTCCAGGCCAAGACGGGGCATCCTCTCCCCCTTTCTTTCTTTCTCTCACTCACTTTTTCAGAGTGAAAAGCCCAGTGGCTTTCACATGCAGCAGCAGGAAAGGAGGCAGCAGAGATGGCAAGACCAATTCCCCCAGCTACGCTGCCTGACAGGAGCCAGCAGGTCCCCGTTATTAATTGCTGAGAGGCACCAACACCAGCAGGAGGGACTGCCTTGCAGCAGGCAGCTGGGGGAAAGTGCCAAGGGAGCTTGACTCAGGTTGTGGGGACTGCGCCAACAGAACTCCACACGCCCACCTGGGGAAAAGGTATTCACAGAGGTGTTCTGTCCTTTGATGGAGCTATGGGGAAAGATCTGATGTAAACCCCCCAGCCCAAAGGTTCGCGAAGCCTCTGATCCATGGTCACATACTAAATGATACTTGAATGCTCAGGATTTGTGCTTCTTACAGCTAACTCCATGGAGATGAGTCATCTGCGATAGGATGGTGGACAGGGAATCTTGTATGTAACGCTGTGCAAATGCAAGGCAGCCGATTCATGGCGGAGGGGGCTCTGATCCAGTGTTCTGGGTCTGCTGTTGGTCTGGTGATGCTTTGTATTGTGGTACTTAAATGTTCTAGGTATCACTGCAAGGGAGACGGATGACGAAACGAGACTGAGCCGGCTCGCCCTACCACTGGCAATGGCTCCACCCACTGCTGCTCACCCCCTGCCCCACCTCTCCCAGTGGGCACCAGCTGTCACTTGCTATGCCACAGAAGAGGCTGTGGCCTGAGAAAACAAGTCTAAAGCACTTTGGAGTTATAGACCGAATTTCACAGTTCTTTGGGGCTTCACGTGGGGTGGTTGGGGTTGGTTCACTCTCTTGAACCTATGGGAAACCATACTTCAGTTGACTAACATTCACTAGCAGACAAATTCAATCCAACCTAAGGCAGCTATTCAGTAGATTCACATACCATCTTTCGCTCTACACAGCTGGTGTTCACCATAGCACAACAAACCCAAATGTAAGACTCTTTTGGCGGAAAAGGTAGCACAAGCAAAAGACAAATCCCTAATCAACAGTCACCACTGTGCCCCAGAGGTCTGACCCACATTTAAAGGAACCCCACCATGGCTGAGCTTCTCAGTGGGGCTCCTTGGCAAATTGGCAGCAACCATTTGAATGGCTTCTCATTATACAAACCCACAATTGTGGGTTGATGCTGTTATCGACCAGCCACCTGAAACTTTGAAACAGCTCCCAGGCTCTGGGTGGCTTATCAAGTGCCCCAACAACCTATCTTCAAAAGGTTCACTTGGAAGAAGCAGCTGTGGTGGCCATCCATTGTGCCCGTCTTGCAAATGGCCTCCCTAGCAAGAAGCCCTGCAAGGAGATTCACCCATCGTAGCTTCTTACTACACGTGAGCCACGTCTTAGGGTGCACTGAATATCCAACCAAAACACACAAACACACACACATGCAGTCCTGCATTCCTTCCTTCCTTCCAAGAGAGTCTTCACTGAAGTATCACAAGGTTCTTTTTAAGAGCTGGAAAAACAAGAAGGTGGGTGGGAGCAAATGAACAGTCCACTGGGTAAATCTGTACATCTAAGGTTTAAAGGGCCATGCAGTTACCATGGATTTCTTAACTTGGCTGTCCAAGCTAAACTGTTTAATAGATGTAGGACAGACCTGCCATGTCGCAAGGCGAAGTGACCAACATCCAGTGACACCACAGACTAGGAGAAACAGGTTCAGGCTGGAAATGGAATCTCAGTATTTTACTTTTATTGTTTAGCAAAGTTCATAAATGAACTCATATAATCACAAAACAGTTTTTAAACAGTCGCATTATAAAATGTGCAATTTTGAGATGAGTGGCTTTTTAACACCTACTTTGGGAATATTAATTTTAATTCATTATTACATAGTCTTTCTCTTTCCCATTTTGTCCTCACAATAACCATGTGAGGGATGTCAGGTAGAAAACTAGTAACTGGCACAAAGTCACCTAGAGAGCCTCCAGGGCAAGCAGGTACCCAGTTCTCCCAAGTCCCAATCCAGTACTCTAACGGCATCATACTGGCTCTTCCCCAGTATCACAGCAGTTTATGAAGCAGTACAGACCTTCAAGAGCAGGTATTAGAAAGACAGAGAACCAATCCCGTTTTAGTAGTGAAACACACAGCTGATAATCTTCAAGCAAAATACTAGGGTGGGGGAGACTTGGCTCAACCCAGTGTGATAAGGTAGTACATAATGAATGGCCAGCAAGGCCTGGAAGGTGACCAATGGCCTCCTTGTGACAGGAAGTGATTCCATACCACCTTAAAGAAGTGGTGCTGAGGCCATTCCTGAAGAAACCCCCTCTGGACCCAGAAGATTTTAATAGCCTTTGTCTGGTGGTGGATGTTCCCTTTCTAGGTGAAGACCCTGAGTGAGTGGTGGCCAACCACCTCCAGGCACTCTTGGATGAGACCCAATTATCTGGGTCTCTTTCAGGGTTCTGGCCAGGCTGTGCCATGAAAACAGCTTTGGCCGTACTGTATGAGCTACGCAGGAGAGAGATGGGGGTGGGGGGTGTGGATACTCCTGGATCTCTCAGCCGCTTTCAATACTACTGACTACAGTAACCTTCTTGAGCAGCTGTCTGAGATGGGAGTGGGGGATATGCATTGCAGCATTTCCTATTTGACTGGCTGGCTCCAGAAGGTAGTGCTTGGAAATTACTGCTCAGCCCTGTGGATTCTCCAGTACATGAGAGGGGGTCACCTGGAGTTTTCAAGTTCATTGTCATAAGTATGCCAATGACACACGGTTCTACTTCACCTTTTCATCTTGAGCAGGTGAAGTTATGGATGTGTTACGGATGTGTCACACCAAGATGGACTAGATGAGAGCTAACAAACTGAGGTTCATTCAGATTAGACTAAAATGCTATTGGTGGGTGGTTTTTCTGACTGAATGGTAGATGTTCACCCTGTTCTAGATGGGATTCCACTACCTTGAAGGAACAAGTTAGTAGGCTGAGGATACCCAGTGAGCTATCTTTGTCATCTGAGGCTCAGGGGGCCTCAGCGGTATGGAGCGTCTTTCAATAATCGATGCTCTGGTCATTCTTAAACTTGATTACTGTAATGGACTCTACATGGAGCTGCTCCTGCAGACTGTTCAAAAGCAGCTGCATTATGCAAAATGCAGCAGCTAAAGTAATACCGGAACAGAAGGTCTGAACACATAACACCAGTTCTGGTCTACTTGCACTGGTTAGCTGGCACTAGATACTGGCCTATATGCTTCAGACCCCAATTCAAGTTGATAGTTTTAACCCATAAAGCCCTACATGGCTTGGGACCACAACAGTGAAGAAATGCCTCTCCGAACCACAATCTACCCAGACACTCTACTAAATACCTGAGGCCTTCCCCAGATGCCACCTCCAAGGGAGGCTCAACTGGAGCCAACAAGGAGGAGACCCGTCTCTGTGGCAGTCTCCAAATTATGGAATGATCTCCCATCAAGGCCTGCCTCGCATCAGCGCTACTATCCATTCACTGCCAGATTAAGACCATGCTCCATGTCAAGGCATTTAACAGCTCTAAAGGGCACACAGGAGATATTTCAGATGGTTTAATGAGTTCAGGTGTATGAAACTACCCAAGTTGTTTAAAATTTGATTTCAAATTCCTAGTGAAATTTTATTATTGTTACTGTTATTTGCATTTTATACTTTATTGTATTTTATGTATTCTGCACACTACCCAGAGAACTTAGGTTATTGGGCAGTACAGAAATGAAATAAACAAAGCCACTAAAGAGAAGGCTATTAAAATAATCACTGAAAACTGAACAACTGCCGTCCAACCCAACGGAAGGGCACTACGTTGAGGGAAGGCTGACTTCAGACCTGTGCCAGCTCACAATTACACAGCTATTGCAGTGAAGCTGCTTGCTTGTCAGGCTAGGAGCTGGGAGACCTGGCTTCAAGGCTCACCAATCCATGAGGTCCACTGGATAATGGTCTGATCTCCAGCTGGTCACCCTCCTTCAAACTCTATCTTGAGGCTACTGAAGATAAAATTGGACATGTCATCCTGGACTACCTGGAAGTAGTTGATAAAAATGCGGACATGGCCCTCAGAGCACAGGTGGGGAGCCTGTGGTCTTCTAGGTGTTTCTGAACTACAGCTCCCATAATCCCCGATTATGTAGTAGCCTCACTGCCTGGGGCTACTAGGAGTTGGAATCCAAAAGAGTCTGGAGGGCCACAGCTCCCTCAGTCTTGCCCTAGAGTGATTTCCATTTTGAACTCCTGACTCAGCCAGCACCAAATACTCAAAACCTGGATTCCCCGCTCTACAGGTGAACACTGGAGACAAATCACTACAAGTCCGGCAGCAAATTGGTTAGGGAAACTGCATCACTGCTTCCCTGGGTACAGAGCTCCAACCCTTATCCTATACAATAAATCCTACCGCCTCAGGGCAATACATGCAACGACTTTAAGGGGAGCTAGAAGTATCATTCCTTAAACCACAAAAGAGAAAACCTGTGAACAGTAGGTCCACAGGACCACAGAATGAAAGAGGTGCAGTGGGTGATATTTCTGTACAAAGCTCAAGCGCAGTAGCCATTCACACCAGTAACAATTGACAATATTTTTAAAGAACTGTTCATGTGCCTCTCCCTTTTCTCTGGTCTCCTTCATGACATTATCTCAATTTTAAACCCTATGAGACACGCTCTTGTTTTCCCATTCCTTACCAAATGCAATGTACATGGATGCTATATAAATAAAATGAACTACCTTTTCAGTACAGAATCATCCAGCAATTGCCACACATGTAAATGGGAAACTAAATTTCATTGAGAAGCTTTTGCTAGAGATGT
>NW_025336259.1:2911318-2978722 GCF_004798865.1 Varanus komodoensis
ACATCTCTAGTTTATCCCATGCTATTCTAAAAGCTCTGTATAGAAAAGTCTACTTCATGAGCTCATTGGAAAGGTGAGTTTTGAACTGGGAACTACTGAACTTCATTCCTTCCATAACTCTAAACTTGCACTGAAGGATCAGACAGTGGTTTTTTGAAAAATGTTCCATGTTTGGTTTGGGCACAGCCTCAAAGGACAGTATACTGGTATCACTTAGACTCCTTTGTAGTAAAAAGCAATTTAGGAAATGATTATCAAAAATTTTACCTCATTTTATAAATGACAAAATGACAGCAAAATGACAGCAAAATATCTTACAGAGTAGTCATACAAGCATTTTCTTGGAGACTTGCTTCTATACAGGCAAAGGACTACAGCCTAATTAAAAGTTTATTTATAGGATTTTAGAAATGTCAAGACTTCAGTCAAAGTATCTTGGAAATTGTAGTTTGGAGAAGGAAGTAACTGATCTAGATATCCCTGGTGTCCTTCATGGAACTACAGTTCCCAGGATTCCCTAGGCAATTGGATAGCAAAGACATTCTTTGCCGCCACCTGACAAACCAGCATGGAATATCCACAACACTTTTGTCTCCACAACCAAGTACAAATGGGGGCAACAACAGCAGCAACAACTGGGTAATTCACAAAAGAAAGTTTCATATGAATAATGAAAATGCTGTACACTTAACACAAAACTGCATATTCCAATGAACGCTTTAACTACTCACTTTACAAATATGTATTAAAAGCATATCTAATCAAGAATATACATTCCCCTGATATCTTGCAAAGAACTAACTGGTAATGAAGAATCTGGAAGCGATGCAAAGCTATTCACAACATTATTGGAAATTACAGTTGCGTGCCAGGCAATTTATTAAGACAGTTAAAGAGATGCTTTAAGATTTGAATTATTTTGATTGCTCATTCTAAAAGCACTATCAACAAAGAAGCCATCCACAGATAATTTTCAGTCTCATTAAATGCACCAGCAATGTCTCAACTGCCAACAACAGTCGTCTATCCTATAACAAGGCCTGTAATTTGGAGGGGTTGGTATCACTTTGAGGGCAGTTAAATTTTGTTACCTGAGCAGAGTGGGGGGAGGCATGCCCTTCAATAACAACAAAGGCAAAGACACTTAAAAACAGGACTCCGTTTGAGAAAATAAAGCTGAGAAGCTCAACGAGAGTTTCAAGACAATATTTGATTCTAAAATAAAAACATGCCTTCTCACTCCGCAAAGATCTTCCCAGGAAAATGCTCCAAGTCTGGCTGGTCCCTAGAACCAGTCAAAGGAAGTTTCAGCGCTGTTCTGTATGCTACAGGCAAGACCGAGTTCTACGTATCTCTACATACTGGAAATTTATATGGGGCTGCATGGTCATCTGCCTGAGCTGCTGCCATCTCTGTAACTTGGCAGTAAACAGAAGCATGCACACCCATGAAAACACATACACTCTACTAAAAATACAAAGCAACAGATTTCTCTGCCCACCCCACCTCTAACCCAGGCTAGCTCAAAAGGAATCATTCATGCACATTAAGCAATAAGGAGCAAAGAAGAAAAACAGATCAACGCCAAATATTCATGCAGCTGTAGAGATCTAGAGATGGCATGTGGGTTGGGGAGATCAAGCCTGAAGGCATCAGTAAGCTAAACTCTTTTTGCAGCTTATAAATCTAAAGATGGCACATGAACTAGGGCAACCAAGTGGCACCAATAGGCTGAATTCTGTTTGACATGGTCTACTTTTTACACTTTCTTTAAATCACCATGATCACAACTGTCTTCAAAATGTACTCAAGTTTACTCAGATTTATTCAGGATCTCGTAACACTGAAGGCATAGCTAATCTTTGTTGAGGACTCCTGTGTATGCTGTCTTACCAAGAACATAAGAAGCACCTTGCTGGATAAGACCAGGATCCACCTAGATCACATGACTTGCAAGCATCCCAGCACCCAGGAGGCACTGGGTGGTCTCCCAGAAATTGCTCAGTAGATCACTGATGGACCTGTCTTTTGCCCCATCTAGTTTTAAAGAAATAACATGGAAACCAGCTTTCCGCAGCCTGGTGCACTCCAGATATTGTGAATTACAACTCCTATTACTTGACTACTGAATTTGCTAGCTGGGGTTGATGGCAGTTGAAGTCTAAATCATCTTTTTTTATTTCAATACATCTGGAGGATGCAGCATCAGGAAGATACCAGGTTGGAGAAGGCTGATGGAGGCTACCTGATCTCACCAAACACCCTCAGCCCTCATCCATCTTCACCAGTCTTGTTCCCATTTCTCAAACAAACATGAACCAAGCAGTATTCAAGCAAACAGAAAATCACACACTTTTCTTTCCCATTCCTTTCTTAATTGCCTGTGAATTTCACAAATGCAAGTAAATGTCAACATATTCCAGAACTGCAAAGAGGAAAGGGATAAAGACATAAGGCCTTCCTACATTTTTTGCCCCTGTGGGACAGGCAAGAAATAAAACAATGATAGTCGTGCTCCCACAAACAGGGAAGGAAAAAGAGCAACACCTCAGGAACCAAAGTCGAAGGTGAGCAGCCAGCCCTGCACAGGTGAGAAAGGGTTGGAAGGGGCTCTCAATGGCAATAGGAGCCTCTCCCCAGCACAAAGGCGGTCATGGAGAACATCACAAGAGAGATTAACCAGGAAAAACTTGCAACCCTGTACATCTCAAAACAAAGATTTCTCTGCTTTGGAGGAAAGCTGTACCCCTTTTTCTACTTTATATATTGCCATAAGAAAGAGGGACCATGATATCGAATGATATAGGATCAGGATGGAACTGGCAAGATCCCCAAAAAGATCTTCCAAAGATCCCAAGGGAAATTAGTCATTCATCCTCTTACCCAATGGTAGCAAGGCCCACGCATACCTGATTTACATGAAGCTCCCTTATTACCCCGTCAACTCGCTCTTTCCTCCCTCTACCTGAATTCAGCTGTCAGCTCCTCGGGGCAGGGAGCCCCCTTCCGCTCAGGTCACTCCGAATACGGCACCCCCTCCCCATACAGCACAATTCAAATCAAACCAGGCGCACCCCCTTCTCGCACCTTTGAGAAAAACAGAGCAAAGCAGGAATGAGCAGCAGCCCCAATGCAAACTGGACACGGGGCGGGGGAGCACACGCCTCACTCGCTCTTCTTTCTGTTCATCCTCCCCAATTACCCACTCCAAACGAGGAAGTTCCCCCCTCCATGCGGGAGGGGGTGCCCACTATGGGTGGGAGGGGCCTGCCCCCAAGAAGGGGGGAGGAGGAATGGACACCCCTGCAGAGCCCCGCCTCCTTCAAAGAATGGGGGTCGAGCCCCCACAAAGTAGTCCGAGAGGGAAGTGGGGGGGGGAGAAGCTGAGGTGACACTCGGGGAGGGCCCTGTTGTGTGCGTTTCGGCGGGGCGGGGGGAGCAAAGGACTTCCTAGGCCGTTTAAATGCCCCCCCCGCCCGCCTTCCCTTTGCGCTGCCGCCTCTCAGGCGAGCTGATGTGCGGAGGCCCGTCCGCAGCCGGCCGGCGGCCGCGCTTACCCTGGTCGCCGGGCTCCTGCGGCGGCTGCAAGACTCGCTCCAGCTCCGGGAAGGGCAGCTCGGGCAGGTCGAGGAGGGCGCCGTATCTCTCCAGGAAGGAGCAGACGACGGCGAAGTTGGGCCACGAACCGGGGCAGGACGGGCCCCCCGACGGCGGGGCGGCAGGGGGAGGAGGGGATGGGGGAGCCGCTGCCGCAGCCGCCATCTTGGAAACTGAGAGGATGGATGGAGAAGGAGAAGGGAAGCGGAGCGGGGAGGGAGGACGGTCAGTACCTGAGAGGAAGACAGGGGGCGCTGTGGCTGGAGCGCGTCGCCCGGCCGCGCTATCCCGGCATGCACCGCGAGGGCAGAAGAGAACGCTCGAAGAGAAGCGAGAGCAAGAGCGGGGAGAGTGGCCCCGGCAGCACGTTCTAGGAGCTTCCTCTCGCTGCTTTCCTTTGGGCTGATTGACACAGGAACCAAAACGAGGCTGTGTCGGGGAGAGAGGAGTTGGAGAAAAAGAAGCCGAGGCGAGGGGCGGGGATAGAGCGCTGCCTTAGCCAATCACGAAGGAGGCTGGGAAAGGTGTGTCATAATAATAATAATAAAAGGGAGGAGCAAAGCGGCTGTCAGTCCTCCGAAAGGGGGCGGGGACGAAGGGAGGGGGGAGTGCGGAACGGGCGCCTCTTAGTGGGCGCAGAGCGTGTCTGTCTCTCGACTGGGGCCAATGATAGGCCAGAGAGGGCTTGCCCTGCCAAAGTTGTTAGTGGGTTGGGAAAGGTTGTTGTCAGCTCTCGGGACAGGTAAGGCTGGACGGAGCGGAGCGGAGCTGAGCGGAGCGGGGCTTGGCGGGTGGGCGCTGGGGGGTGTGTGGCGCCGTCGCTAGGGCTGAACTGAGAGTGATTCTGTGCAAAGGTGGCTCCTTCCTGTCAATCTTTTGAGGCTTCAGAGAGAAACAGAATGTTTTTAATGAAATCCCTGGCAGTGCCCCAAAAGCGCAATTCTATGCAAGTCTGGATGGAAAACCAGGCCTGCAATTTCCCAGCATGCCCCTTGGCGCATGCTTACCCCTGGAGCATGCTGGGAGTTGCAGGCCTGGTTTCTATCCCAACGTGTGTAGGATTGTGCCTTAAATCCTATCTGCATTAGGCTCTGTAGAAAATGCCCCAGCATATCATACTACCATGCTTATGGCATATATAGAGTATGGGGGGGAGGGTAATGTGAACTGAGTTAATGTGTTTGATTATACCAATGATTGTCATCCCACTGACCATTTTTGCTGGGGGATGATGGGAGTGTAAGGCTAATGGATCTAGAGGGTCTTAAGTTCAGGAGGGCTGTGCTTACAGGTGATGCTGTCCCTTAATAATATTAAAGGAACAATCTTATGCATATTTAGACAGAAAAATGTTCTACAACTCCCAGCATTCCCCTGGCAACAGTGCTGATTTTTATTTTCTTAAGATGTTTTTATTACTATTCTAGGGACATATTAACTGGGAGGGTGGCCTGCTGCAAAGGAAAGAGACCCCCCCCCACCCCAGTACTATCTTTATTTGGGTTCTAATTGTAAGCCGCCCCCAGGCTTCAGCGAATGGGGCGGCATAGAAGTTTACTAAATAAATAAATAAAGAATTCTTTGCCTAATATTTGGGGGGGGGGGGTGGCAATTCACTTTTCCTTTTGTTTCCCCAGCTTGCTTTCTAGGAAATTGCTGGCTGTGTGCTCCCTCCTTTACTGGAGGCACCGTGCCTACACAAACCAGTTGCTGGAGAGCTTGAGCAGGTTGAGGTCTTGCACCCGTCCTGCTGGAGGGATCCTGTGAGCAGCTGGTTTTGCCACCATCTGTATGGAGGGCTGGACTGGACGGTCCTTGGTTCTGATCCAACAGGGCTTTTCTTATGTTCTTAAATTAGCTATTTGTGACTGGCTACGCCTCCCATAGCAGCCATTTTATGAACATGCATGGTCCCAACCCTGTGGCAGCCAATTTGTGAGAGTACCCACAATGCTTTTTCAACATGAACCAAAAATGAATCCCTAAACTAGTTCTTTTCTGGTGCATTCTCCTTTCACTGTTCCATTCCCCATTTTCTGATTGCATTGAGAGCGTTTCCCTTTTTCACAACTTCAGGGGCCATTACTTCTTGAACGACTAGTTGTCTATAAAGGTTTCAGGGCACCACCATTTCCTCAGATACGGCAACTCCCATGATTGCCGCAAGTACACTGAGCTTGATATACTGCCCTTCTTGAATATCAAGCATACTGATTCCTTGAGCAATAAACACCAGCTTCATCACCCTGTTGAATTTTAACTTTGCTGCAAAACAAAAAAAGAACAAACAAACCCAAACACAGAACCTTCTTTTAGTTAAGCAAAGCTGTCCATCAGGAATGCTGTCAGTCCGGCAGCCAAAGACGTAAAGGCAAGTATGGTTCATGTTAAGGATTCCAAGCACACTCTGCCAGTTCTGTGATCCTATACGCCAAGCCCTCTTCTCACCTCCTCCACTATGCCACAAGCTGCCCTAGGCTTTGCCGGCACCCTCAGTCATGAAATGTCCTTGGCTGCTGCATAACTGAAGTTCATGGACACCACAGCAGCTTTCCCAAGCTCATCTCATTTCTACAGTGTCCAGAACATTGTGCCTGGTTCTGGGCAGCAAGGGCAGAGCCTGAGTCCAGGAGTCCATTCCAACCCTTGAGAGTTTCCTGGACAGTAGGATTTTGCACAGCTTTTTAATCCCATCTAAAAGACTCTAGAAAATGGCAGTAAATTTTAGACTAAAATAAGCTAGTCTTTGGGGGACTGCTGCCTTTACCCCAAATGCAGCCCCAGGGAGCTTCTCCAAGCCGGAATCCAGCTCCAGAGGTCGAAGGCTTCAGCACCCTCGATCTAGAGGAGTCCCTGGGCCAACCGACATGCTCCTGTGAGTAAAAGAAGCACATAGCCACAGCACTGGCTGGTGTCTCTGCTCTCCGGCTGCAAGGCACGGCTTTTTAAATAATTCTGTTCAGTGCTTTTGTGTCCAGGGAATTAGCCAAGCTTTATTAAGCAGCACCCCTGATGGAGTCATCAATGGTTCTGGCTCATTAATTTTGCAGGTGAGAATAAAGATCCACTTTTCTCACACTGTGAAGGCAGATGATCTTGGACACATTTGGAGCTGTGATAGTGGTTGAGCTCGGTTTGACATTTTGCAGGAGATTAAAGTCCACTCTTGGCAAGTCAGGGACGAGTATCTCCTGTCGACCAGACTGCGCCGGTGCCTTCCTTGGGAATAAGGTTGAAAGGTCTGTCTGTGTTATTTGATCCTTTGTGTCGGTGTCAGCGGGTGTTGCTTGCAGCTCTCCAGCAGGACAGGAAAACCTCTTAATCCAGAGATTGCTTTTATATATATAGTGAGAGACGAGTGGTGTTTTATGTTTCAATGGTAACAGCCATCTCCTTGCAAAGGATTGGTTGGAAAATGTGAACAATTTAAAGAACTGTAGGGGTTTGCAATATGCCTGTCAGATTGAAACTCCAGGTATAGGCAAAGCAAAGCAGTGCAGTGGGCGATCAGGGCAGCTGAATTCTTGTGAGTGAAAAGGAACAGCAGTCTCTCGCAGCTCTCTGTTGAAAGGAAACCGCTTCTTTGGGCTCAGGAGCTGAGAAGAACAATTGGTGATCCTAAAGCCGCTGCTAACATTCAGTGGAAGTTGGTTCCATTGAAATCTCGGCCAGGACTTGCTTTGAAGACGGCACACCAGCTTACAAGGAAAGATTGTAGTTGGAGGAATTAGCCTGCAAGGGTTTGGCCTGTTCTTAAGGTTTCTTTTCTGGAACCTGGCAAGAGTTACTGCTTTGTGTTCCTCGGTCTGTAGGAGTATATCGCTCCAGTTCAGGATCAGCCACACTGGTTGCTAGTCTGTTTCAAGGCCTGACGTAAGGGTCAGTTCTGACCCTATGTGGTCTGTGCCCCAAGTTTCTGTCGCAGTGCCTTCCCCCGGGTCAGCTTGGGGCTTTGAGCTCTGCCAGACAGACCGGCCCTGGTCGAGCTTGTATGCTCTGGGGAAGCACATTTGCTGTGGGTGCTCTGCAGCTCAGCCATGGGGCACGTGCTGTTCATATCCAAGGTCCCAAGCGCAATTCCTGGTATCTCCAGGTAATGCTGGGGGAAAAGCTGCCTGAAACCTTGGAGGGCTGCAGTCTTGGGCACACTGACACATAGCAACAGCCCGCCTTCACAGTAAGCTTGCTGCAACTTTTTCCTCCCTTTAATTTTTATTCCCCAGAGGTTGAGAAAGCTGCCTTAACAGCTCTCGCAATCCTGTCCACACAGCGGCGGCCGGTCCTTCAGAGTGCCAAAATAAAGCTGCAGGGAGCCAAAATGGAGGACAGCCAGTTAGTGCTAGTCACCCCCAAGGGCATTCGTGGGGTGGCTGGGCAAACCTGGCTAGAGCTGCCAAGGGAGTCCCTGGCCAGTTTCTGGTGTCCACAGTGAGATTGGTTGCCCATTTGGATGGCACGACAATGCATCATGGGTACAACAACCCCTAGAGTAACCTATGGATTGTCAAGGTGACTTGTTGCCCTCAAGCAAACCAGCTTGTGGGAACTGGACCAGGTTCACATGACACAACAACCCACAGCGAGCTTGTCCACTCAATCAGTCCGTGTCAAATCGCTTTCCTGGAAGGTCATGCATGTCTGGAAGCAGATGAGGGCATTTGTTTCCTTCTGCCCAACAACTGAAGCTCTCTGGGCAGTTTGTATCACAAGACAGTACAATAAAGCACTGTACTGATTTCCAAGATTTAAAAAATGAACAGTTTAAAAACAGTTAAAATAATACATGGTGCAAAGTAGAGCTGTAAAACACCTGGGATGGATACTCTTTTCCAGTCATTAACTATCCTTGGATGTCTTTAGAGATCTCAGCATTGAGGGCTTTCTTGATGCTGAAAGGATGACAAGGCTGGTGATAGGCAAGGCCTCAGTGGGGAGATCATTCTACATTTGGGGACCACCACTGAGAAGGCCATGCTCCTTGCTGCTGCCTTCCCAGCTTCCCCTGCAGTTGGCACTTGGACAAAGATCTTAGAAATTGGGAAGAAGCAGTTGATTTTACTTGTGGAAGGTCCCTGCTGCTTTGCTCTCTTCTTTTCGAATTATCCGAGCTAATTTTCATGGATTTTTATAAAGCGCTTTGAGAATGTTTTTGCTGAACAGTGGTATAGAAGTACCATTGACAAAACCAGTCCCGCTTCCTAAACCTCTGCTTTGATCTCTTCTACCCGCTGGGTCAGCAAAACTCAGCCAGTGATTGGATAGCATCACCAAAACCACCACTGTAGGTTTTTGCTTTGGCTGCTGATAGCACAATTGCTAAAATGGCTGCTTTTTAGGAAAAACAAGGAGGAAGATGGACATAAAATAATTAACTCTTGTGCTCGCATGTCCTGTCAAAGCTCAGGTGCGTGCATGGGAAACTTCCCATTTGGCAGAACTGACAGTTCAGATTCCAATTATGAGACCTGCTCATGGAAGGCTACCTGTCCTGGTGGGACTATCAGACTCCGACAAAGTCCTGAGACTCCTCAGGGTTTAGCAATGGGAGAGATTAGCTCAAGGGCAGATGAAGGGTCCAGTCAACCTGGCTGTGGGAACGGGGAGGAGCTACAGGATCCGGAGGGAGGAGTCTTGGAAATGGGTGGTGCTTTGGATGGGGAACTCCCACCCCGATGAGGTAGCCCCAGTAGTCAGATGCCGCCATTGCAGGGTGGCCCAATTAGGGACATGGGAGAAGGATCAAAGATGTGGCGATTTTCACAGTGCTTCTTCCCCCAGAGAGAGAGAGACAGACAGAAGGGTTCACAAAGAAAGCTTTGGGTAAAGAATGTCAGAAAGGGTTCAACATTTCTTCACTTTGTGCATGCTCAGAGACTTGAATGCAGTAATAAAGACTTGACAAAGAAATGCTGGTGAGGGTGATCCTGCTGGGAATCAAGATGCATCTTTATGATTTTTCTTTTTAAAGGATTACTTTGTAAAGGTTGCCTGTTTAGGGTTTACATTTTTGTCTGTCGTACTGTCTCAAGGTTTTTGTTAAACCCCTTTGGTTGGTTCTGAAAAGTGCTGTATCAAAATCACAAATAGATATAAGAGAACACAAATTGTTCTGCTCTTTGATCCTGCAGGCATTTGGTTCCCATCCAACGATGTCTTCTCCCGAAATTGCGTCCCTCTCATGGGGCCGGATGACAGTGAAAGGCTGTTCCACAACGTATAAGGACTGCAAAGTCTGGCCAGGAGGCAGCCGGCCGTGGGACTGGAGGGAGACCGGAACTGATGTAGGTGACTGCATTCTCCCTTCTCAGTTATCTGGGATCTCCTGATTTCAGCTGTTGCTTCCTAGGGCTCTTCCAGGATGCATCTCGACTGAAAATTAGCTGCAGACAAAGGCCCTGTTACCAGACAGGGACAGTGTTAGGGTGCAGCCTGGTAGGGCTGGAGCCCCAGAGCTTTCTCTAGGAGCCCTGAAAGCCTGGGAGGCCACCTGGCCATCAGGAGCGGTAGCCGTGGATAACCTTCTCCAGGCGTTTGTCCAGTCCTCTTTTAAAGCCTTCCAGTTGGCGGCCATCGCCACATCTTGTGACTTGTGACAGCAAATCCCACAGTTTAACGATGGGCTGATGAGCTTGGTTGACTTCCATTCATTTCAGGTGCTGTTGGAAGGAACAGGACTCTGAATCGCTGTTTTCAGACTTGATGGGTGATTTCCTCTAAGCCCAAAGTGACACCCCCAGCCAATTTCATTGGGCTATAAGCCTCTTCCTTTGCAGCGGAGCAGAGCTTGTACCTCTTTGAGCAAAATAACCTTTTTCTGGCTAATGACAGCTTCTAGAGGCAGATGTTTCATTCTGTCCTGTTTGTTTGTTTTCTTTCCCCTTGTAAACCCAAATTGCCATTTGTAACTAGATTTACATAATAAAGGACTGTAGGCAGCCCGCCTTTACAGAGAAAAAGTCTGTGCACAGGGAACACAGCTGTTCTAAATAGACCTCCAGCGGGGGCTACTATTTTTAACTTTCCATGATAGCTTTTTAACTCCCCCCCCCCAGCAGCCTCAAACAGTCAGTTTCCATTCAAATGGGCACTTTTGTTCAAGCGGTAAATAAAGCCACCATGGATGTGCCATCCATTCCAAAGGTGTTGGCATGACGTTGTGTAGCCGGCGTGGCAACTAGCATTTTTGGCCTGCTTGCTTAAGTGGTACTGCTGCTTATTGTGAACGTGGCAAATTGACTTGGCTTGACCCAACTGGGGATGAACAGTCCCTGTGCCATAAAGAGACCCTGCACAGAAAAAGGGAGAGCTGTTTTTCCTCTCTTCCGCTCTGCCTGCCCCAGTTTCTAAAAACCATGGAGCCTTTTAGCAAAGCTCACATGACAGATCCCCTGAAAGGGGAAAAACGGTTCAGATTGACTGTAATTACGATAATCGGCAGGGGAAGGTTGCGCAACCTAAAAGCAATTCTCTGGAGACGAGGATTCTGCAAACGGGGAAAGGAGAGGGGGTTCCACTTCCAGGAAGCACAAAAGGCTTCTCGTGATGCTGTGGAGGCTAACCCCTTCTCGGTAAAACCGCTTTGCTTTGCCTTTGCCTTTGCTTTTGCTTTGCCTTAAGGGAAAAAGCCAAAACTACCTGTCAAAATCTTTTTGATATAGGGTAGACCTGAACCAAACCCCCCCCCCCGCAACACCTGCTCCCAACTTGCCAGTGGTGAGCTGACTGCAAGGGGGATGGGACCCTGAACTGGTTTGTCCAGCTCGTCCTTTCCTCTCCGCCACTGCAGTGATGCCTCACTCCCAGCTGCCAGTTTTCCCCACCAGTGTGGGCCCAAACAAGTGCAATAAAGACCCAAACGAGTGGCCCTTTGTACTTCTGCCATCTCAAGGAAACGTTCCGCCTACTTCCCAGGCCCCCACCAATGCATAAGGAATGCCTTAGCAGCCCACGCTGGCAGAGGTAGGCGAGAAGCATCAATGCATAGCAGGAAGATGGAGGAACCGCAGTCTGAGGAGGAACCATGGACGCAAACAGCTGTTTCGTTTCCAAGATGCTGCAGCAATTACAGGTGACAAAGAACAGACATTTGGCTCGCCCCTTGATTGATGCAAGGCCGTGGGCACGCTGCCTGTTCCTCCTGCTCTTCGTAAAACAATAACATATTCCCACCTATGCAGTAATGTTTAGAACTCGTGAAATAAACGTTTTAGGGAGAGGATTGGTGATTTTTAAGTCACCAATGGAACCAATTACCGAGGCTCTCCCACACTACATTCAAGAGGCAACTGGACAGACACCCAAGAGGGATGATTGAACTGGGAGTCCTGCACGGAGCAGGGGTTGGACCTGAGGGCCCCTTCCTACTATTCTGTGATGCTACATGATCCCAGGTAGCTTGTCCGTACCACTCTCTGCCTGTAGTCCTTCCGTCTGGAGATAAAGACCCTAGGATCTTCCATAGGGAAAGGATACCTTCTGTCACTGGGCCTCATTTAGAATCATAAGGACTAGAAACCTTTAAAAATGAAAATTAAGATCTAGAAAACCAAGCTCTTTTTACATAGTTCAGAAATATACCTGCTCAGCTGTCTGTATACATAAAAATTGGTACATCTAGAGGACACAGCAGGTGCAGCTGCACCATCTTTTATAGTTGCTTCTTTGCAGTGGTTGATAAAAGTCAATGTTGACTAGTGCACTCCTATACATGTATGTGCTTAAGTTTCTTAACTTTTAGTGCCGCTTACTCTGAGGTAATTGGGCAACTGTTGGTGACCAGCCCCCTTCCCCAGATTGCCCTAGGGGACACACTTCTGCATCAGTGCCAAAATTCAGTGTCGAAATTCGGGAGGAGGGCAGCAAAAGGACATTTCTTAAAGCAAAAAAGGCTCCTCTTTGCTGGTGAGCCACTACTGTTGAATTCCCAGTTAGTTTGTTGAAAATAAGACCCTCTGATCCCTTCTGCTGCCCTGCTGCCAAACTGTGAGGGCAGACTTCTCCCGGGGAGATCGAGAGGTCACCAGAATTTCATGTGGTCCACCTTGGGATGCAGGACTGCAGGAGAAATGAGGGTCAGCTCCTCGCTCCCCAACCCCGTGGCTTCTACCAAGCATGTTCTCATTGGCATGGGGAGAGCAGGCGGTACTGACCGGTCTCCCCTCTGCTGCTTCTGAACACAGCACGTCCCCGGCGTTCAGCCTGCAGACGTCGAGGAAGTGGTTCAGAAGGGTGCCAAAACATTGGTGATCGGACGTGGCATGAGTGAGGCCTTGCAGGTACGTTTTGCCGAGCTTGCTGGACGGGGAGTCCAGGGGCGCTGCCCCGTGGCTGCGAGGGTCAAACGGCAGCCTGGCCTTTCCCAGGCAGTCTAGCACCTCGCAGCATTCCTGGCCACTGGTCGTGCTGACTTGGCTAGCGGGAGCCGAGGCCGGGTCTGGGGGTTAGTTCTCCCCACAGTGGACTAAAACTCGGCACAGCAATGTACGTGGTGGCTTCTTCCAGGTGCGGTATGTGCCCTGTATTTTAATTATTAACAATAATATCCTATAATAATAGCCTGTGACACTGTGAAGGGTAGGATATAAAAGCTTTAAATAAATAATACTTATCTGTGTTATTTATTGATTTATATCCTGCCTTTTTCTTAGGAAGAACCCAAAGCAGTTTACACAGCTCTCTTGCTCTCAGTCTTCTCCTCACAACCACCCTGGGAGGCAGGTTGGTCGTGACTGGCCCGAAGTCACCCAGTGGGCTCCATGGCCGAGCGGGGACTAGAGCCCAGCTTGCCTGAGTCCCAGTCCCGTGCTCTTCACCACCACACCACACCGCTCTCCTGAACGGGCACGTGCCTGCTGGCTCCACTCAGGCCATTTTGCTGGCTGAGACTTAGCACAAGAGGGCCTTCCCTGCTCTTTCCCAACTGCTGCTGCTCGACAGCCACAGCCAGCCAGGCTCCTCTGAGCCATCGCCTCATCTTTCAGGGTAACAGACACACGCACAGCCAGCAGAGGGAGCCGAAGGCACTTCATTCCTCAGTTTCAAAGCCGCATCCCTTTTTTTGGCTTCTTGGCCAAAACGTCCATGGGGGTGGGGAGGGGGACAGGGATACCCAAAAGCAGCTAGGACGAAATGCCTTTTTCTCTAGCAAGTTTTTTCCTAATTCCTGGCAGCAGCATTCGGAAAGCTTGCAGCAAATTCCCGGGTGGTGCAGCTTAGAAATGTGGAAAACTTTCCTGTACTGAGCACTGGTTGCCACTGATGGGCAACAGTGGGCCGCCAGGGTTTCTACCATGTGCCACAGACACCCCCCCCCCGAGCAGTGTCCCCCTCCACACAGGGGAGCTCAGGGCCTGCTTCTAGCTTGTGCCCCGAACCCTTTCTAAAATTAAAAAATGAAGCTCCCTTAGGGCAGATTCCCATGCATTTTTCCCTTCCTGCCTTTCTAAGGTGCCCGCTTCCACCGTGGACTACCTGAAGAAACATGGCATCGACGTGCTGGTCTTGCAGACGGAGAAGGCGGTGAAAGAATACAACACTCTGGCCTCCCAAGGGGCTCGTGTGGGGGGCGTCTTCCATTCCACCTGCTAGGGCATTCCCGGCAGCACTAGTCTTCGGCCATCTTGTGCCTTGGGGTGAATAAAAGGGAGCTCTTACGGTCAAGGTGCGTGGAATCTGAATTGCTCAGTGCCGAGCCCTGCACGCTTTCCAAACCGAAATAGAGCACCCACCTGTGTGTGATGCCACGGCATCCCGTGGGCGCCCACGGAAAGTGGCTCTCACCAGGCTAGATGGGAAAACTGCCCAGGAAAGCTCAAAACAGCCGTTTAATTTCAGTAAGATTGTGGCGTGTCCGGGGCGTTTTCCCAACTGGGGCTGCTGCAGGAGCGTGGCCCTGTGGGCTTGCCTAATGGAGCACTCCTGTGCCAGCTCACCCTAGCATGACCTCCGTTTACGCCCCCTGCAGATTCCTGCTGCCACCTCCCACTTCCCCGCTTCCCAAAATGTCACTTGGCAAAAGCAAAGGGGGAAGGGAGCACTTCCACAAACCAGCCTCCTCCAACCTGGTGCCCTCCAGAGGTACTGGACTCCAGGACCCATCTTCCAGCAAGCATGCAAGACTGGGAAGGAGGAGCACTCCAGAGCCAGCGACTCTAGAGGATGCCGGGTTGGGGAAGGCTGCCGCAGAGCTAGGCAGGCCTGGTCCCTGGGACTGACTTGCTCACCCGTCTTAACGGTGAGGAAGGGCCTAACAGGAGCTGGTGGCCGGGCCTGGCGGTGTCTCCCCCGGTCCCCCTGCCCCGTGTCAGCCCAGAGGAATGGCAGGGCTTGGTGTGCAGTGTTCTGATTAGGCCCCTCACCCAGGCTGGCTACTTGAGGGTCTCGAAACCGCCCAGGTTTGAATTTGGGTGATCCAAGCAATGAATGCCTGCAGTCTCACCCCAGAAGACGGGCTCCTCTCACACTGCGGGGCACAATACCCCCTGGATGAAGTGCAGAGAAAACAGCCCCTCTTCCTCCTGCTCCTTTATCGATTGCGCCCGCCCATGAGAGCGAGCCGTGGCTGCCTCAGACAGCCCAGAGCTGCCCTGGCAAACTCTGTCAGCACACAGAGCCGTTTTCCGGGCACGGAGCCAGGAATGCTCATCCCAGTGACTGCCAAGCTAATGCACCTCGGCAGATGTTGCTTATCTCCATGCGGCAGGGTGTGTGGGAGGAGCAGGCAACAAGCAGCGTGATGGGAGGGGGCCTCTCACGCCCCGGAGTCAAGGTCTGTTCTCTCCATGTTGCCCCCCTCCTTCCAAAACAATGGCAGATTGCCCTGTCCAAAGCCCCGGTCCACCCACTCTGGAGCGTGTCAAGTTCTGCCTGCAATCTCGGTCATGCCGAGTGGTCCCGCTCGAGCACCGCCAATCAAGAAAACACCCCACAGCTCTCCTCTCTCTCCACACACAAGGTGAATTTCAGGGGACGAATGAAATGTGTTTTCCTCCCACTATTTTATTGCAGAAAATGTACGATTTAAAATGTGTTTTCGTGGGCAAGCTCTCCGAGGTTTGCCGAATGAAAACACGCCCCTTCCTCCAAGACATGCTGGGTTCTGTATCAGATAAAAGGTCACTACTGCCACCAGTCCGCAAACGGTGGCAGCGGATGGCCCTGCCCAAATACAAAAATGCACATCCTTGCTCAGGAGAGCCCCTGTGAATCCTCAAAGAGATGCTGAGACACCACTCTGGAGATGTGCTAAGAGGCCCTTTCTGGACAGGCGTTTTCCAGCAAGGGCAACCCAAACAGCCAGGCAGCCCCAGCTGCTGCCCACAATGCATCTGGAAGTCATTCTCAGCAGGTCTTTGTTCAGGGCCTAAGAAACTCACGGAGGGCACACTCCAGATGTGGCTGTGCACAGGGACCAAACACACACGAAGCAAGCATCAGGCACAACTCCGACAGAGCTGCGCTGTTTGACTCCAGCTAGAATAGAGAGAAATGCATTTCCAGCTCCTTTTATGTCAGAACTCTAAATCAGGGAGGGAAACATTGCGGCTCTCCAGCTGTGTGGACCAGGGGTGGCGACAGCCACTGTCGGCCCATCAAGTTCAAAAACAAGGCCAGCAGAACTTGTGGGATCCACTAAGCTAAAAAAGCGGCCCCACCGGCCCTTGCGCTGTGTCCGTCGCCCAAAGGGGCCAGCAAGGCACTTGGTCCGCCAAGGGGCAGGTTGTGCGACCTCGGGTGCCTCTAGGGAACAGGAATTCTTCAAGCCCCAGACCACACAGGACACTCTGCTGTTGTGTCTGATCTGGGGCCAGAAGTAACAGCACAGAGATGACTGCCTGGGTGGAGCAGCTTGGCCACTGCACAGTGCAATCTTGGGTGCCCTCCAAACATTTAAAACCAAACTTCGCAGCGTCCCTTTGGCCACGAAGGCTGGAGAATCTGGCACCTGGCAGCCGACCACCTGGAGGAAAGGGCCCACGGACTGCCAGCACTGGTGCCCCAGCTGGCTTCCCCTCCCAACCTCAGGCAAACAGAAGAATTTGGAGAGTGCTGCTCGTGTTTTGCTCCCTTCCCGGGAGCATCTTGGTCCTGCTCAGGCGACGGAGCAGCCTTCATGTGGAAGGCGCCAGCCTGACAGCTGATTCCGCCCCAAGGATTTCCACTTGTGCTAGTCATTAGCATCACACCATTCTCGGAGAAAACAGCCCAAGTTTCAGAGAGGGGAGAGCCGTGGGTTTGCCCCACTCTGGTCTCATACCAGCCTTCCCCGACCCGGCACCCTCAGCATGGGCCAGACTGCAAATTTCATCGTTCCCAGCCAAGAGATCTGGAGGACGCCGGCGCCAGGGGAGGCTGGGGAGGAATGAGGGGAGTTGGCAGTCCGGCCCATTTACAGCGCACAGGCTGAGGAAGGCAGATCTGTGAGATCACGCCTGGGACACAAGCCCCATCGGTTACGAACGTGTCTCGGCTCTCCTGCGGGCAATGAAATGTCAGCTTCACCGCCTGCCGAGCTTCGGCATGATGTAAACTTTGACGGGTTTGCTGAAAGGGATGGTTCCTTCGATGCCGTTCTCGGACGGCGGGAGGAGCTCCGTGCTGTCCGCCCAGGTGGGCCGCAAAACCCTCGCGGATGCTTTGTTTCTGTCCGAACTGTACGCCAGTAACAGCTGCACTTCAACTTGGCAAGGCTCTGCAGGTGAGCAGGGGGGTGAGAAAAGAAAACAAAACCAAACTTTACCACGAGTAGACCGCCAAATCCCCACAACCCAAGGAGGCAGAAAACGAAGGCCAACAAGGGGTGCTGACCATCTAGCCCATGGGGACATGCAATGGCGGTACAGCAGCTTTCCAGGCGGTTTTGTTTTGGAGGCCAACCACTCAGACAGCTTACAATTCTTCCTTGTTTTTCTGGCCATAATTGACAGCTGTCCCCTGGCTCTGTCATGCCCATCCCCCATCCCCCAGTTCCTCTTCAGAAGGGTTCTGGTTCTTATGGTTTTATGAACACCTCGCTTTCTACTCCCTTCTCCCATAATCCCCGCCTCCCCTTCTCAGCTCTTCAGTCTCCTCCACCTCCTCATCATCTGAATCAGGACTTATTCCCACCTCCCTCTGAGGAAGACCTAAGGAGTCCCATCCCCACAACGATGCTGCTGCTAAGACTAATGATCATGACCGTAAGCGCGTACATCTCTGGCCATCAGACTTCATGGCTCTTTGCCACTGCTCTGGAATCTGCTACTTTAAAATGTTATCACAGATAACACAATTCTTTTGGTGGATTAAGAAGAATAGATGTAGCCCTGCAGGATCTCTCTCTCTCTCTCTCACACACACACACACACACACACCTTTCATGTGAGTGGTTTAAATTATCTTTGCTCTGCTTTGCTTGTTTTTTATAAGCACATTGCTCGTTGACCTAACAACGGCTGAGCTGGCAGCAGCAAACTTAATACCCTCTGTAAGAAATGGAAACTTTTCTCCAGCACTAAATGTGCAGAGGTGTCTGGAGACTGGCACCTGAGCAACAAGCCATCTATTTATGCCTTTTCCGGCTACTTGGCACATTGACTGGTGGTGTCCTCGCCTTTATTCTCCTGCAGAAAGAACCCATGGAGTCCCCAAGGGGGTGGAAATTACTCAAGTGACATCTACCCTGTGTACACTTTTCCCTGTCAAACAAAAGATGTTCCAAAGCCAACACCTTCCTCACTGTAATGATACATGTTCGTGTCCTGCTTTGTGTTGTGTTGTGTTGTGTTGTGGGGAACTCCTTTTGGTGTGACATGGATGAGTACTTAAGGAGCCACATGGTACTGTAATGAAAGGCAGGGCTATTCTGGACTGTGACTTAGTTAATACAGGTGACCTTCTGTATCTTGTTTAGAGAGTGCACTGTGTAAGACTACGAACACCAAGCATTACACTCACCTGTCCAGGCAGTGTGTGAGAGGTAAACCTGAGTGATTAATCGGTGCCTTCCTGGACCAGGATTTCTAAAGTCGGCTGGCTTTGGATGGATCACCTGGGCTTGACCGTCAGGATATAGCACCTGAGAGAGAGAAAGGGACTTTGTCAGCACTGGTGGGTGGCCAGCCGCAATGTGGGGCCGATGGTGGTACTCATTCTGCTGGAATGGACCAAGGCAGGAACCTGGGGGTGGCGAGGGCGAGAGCACAAAGGGTGGCAGGGGTCTTTGCTTCTCTTGCAGAGCGGCATGTTAGACAATCCTTGTCACCCTCAGTGCAAGTGCTCTGCTGGCTTTGGATGACACAAGAATCCACGGTAGTTCAAACGGCACCCAGAACAAGCCACGGGTCCTCAGTGGGGCTCCCCCCACCCGCCCAGTCAGCCAACCTGCAGGAAGTGGTCTTTGTTTGGATGACCCAACAGCCTGCCATGGCTGGTTAGCCGTGACGGGTTGTCATGTTGAGCAAGCCAACTCATCTCCCAGTACAGGATGCTGAGGAGAGACAAAGAGATGCTGTTTTCATCAGGCTGCTGCCATCATGCGTGGCTTGCAAATGACAGACATCGGGTTGACCAGCGCTGGGCAGAAAATCCTGGGTGAGCTTTGGTCTCCCCAGTGAAGTAATGCATATGTTCTTATCACCTCTGGTGACTCTGCCAAATGAGGTAAGGTGGGTGGCTATTAAGGATAGGGTCTCTTCGGTTGTGGCTCCCTGACAGTGGTACGCAAGTCCCAGAGAAGCTCACCCGGTGTCAATATTGTGATCTTTTTTGGTGCCAGGAAACTGTTTTATTCTCTCAGGCTTGCTGGGCCTTTCGTGGTGTTTTTGTTTTTAAATGTTACCATGTTACAAATCTTTGTATCACCATCGGCCGTCGCACCAATTTTATTACACTGTTTTCAACTTTTAAAAGGTTTTTCTACTATGGTTAATCATATTGCATTTCGTGGTTTTTAATTTTTGTTCGTTGCTCAGAGCGCGTCATCTACTAGATGAGTGGCAGAGAAATGTGAGAAGTTAACAAATCCGTTCTTATCCCACCACCTGAACTTTAACGGTGCTCTGTGGATCCCGCACATGTTCCAGAGTTGCATCAATGTCCAAAGCAACAACTAAGCCTGATGTGAAACGCAGAGGGTTGTCCGATTCTCCTCTTGGCTCAATAATGGTGGCAGTTGCTCTGTGGATCTGATGAAGGAAAGAGAAAAATCAACACCCTCCTTGTGAAAACCTGACTACCCACACAAATAATTTTCAGTGTGTTTTCTTTCCTTCCCCCACTCAGTTTTTAGGGACTTGAAAATGCGCACTGCTTTTGTGCGTTGCAGGCTACGCTGACTCTCTGGAAAGCTCGCTCAGATGTGGCCCAAGCGGTGAAAACCACAGTGAAATTGGAGGGCCTCTCAAAGACACACTATTGAGACAGGTTTCCCCCAGTGCAGAACTGCACCACTCTGTTTTGCTGTTTCTGCAGGGCTCTTTGGGTGCAGGCCTGTGCTGCTGATCCATGCAAGGCTCCACATGTGGAGACTTAAGTGCATCCTTTGCTGGCAACCACCACGTCCGTCCTCAGCCTGCCTGCCTGGTTTCTAGATAAAGAGCTGGCAAGAGGAAGAGGCAGGACACAGGCTGGAATTACCGTGACTCTGCAGTCCAGCCTCCTCACCCCACAGAGCACCCCCTTTCTCCCTCCCCAAGGCTGATCTGCAACCTCAGCGATGGACGGCAGCCCAGGCAGTTCTCTCTGGGCCAGCTGTGATGGGGTGTGGCAGGAGCACATGGTCCGATCGCCAAGGCTGGAGGATCTCAGAGCTGAATAATCCCATGGCCTCCCAGATGATGGCAGGGGGCTTAGCATTGTGCCCGAAATGTAGTTCTAATCTATATTGTTTCTATATTGGCTTTTATATTGTATTTTTATGAATTTCTTAGGTAAGACATTTAGAGGTTTTATGATATTAAGGGGCAAATGAGGAATTTAAATAAATAAAATAAATATTTCAAGCGCGAACGCTTCAAGCAGGGCAAAATTTAGAAATATAACATACAATGGACTTGGTTTGGATGATCTTATCTGCCCTAATAACTAGCCAAGAGATGAACAAGCATTTTGCCCACATGAGCAGCCCCTTCGCTTTTCCCTTTGCAGCCTGAATAATCAAAATAGGAAGTCTCCAGTTAAACACAGTTTCCTCTTTCATCCAAACTGGATGGATGATGGTTACCAATTTTGGAACAAACCATGATATTAAACCTGGGTTTGAAGTTGGTTTAATATACTAGCTTATTCCAAACCTAGGAACCATGGTTTTCTAGGTCAGGTAAAGCATAGAACCACGGTTAACTCAGCCTTTCTGAATCGATTGCTTCTCCCAAGAAGGGAGGACCAAGGAGCAGTATGCATGGGCAAAGCTCTTGTTCTTATTTGTTTATTAAACTGAGACATGAACAGCTGGAACAGCTATGGAGGCCAAAAGAGACCGCATTAGCTTGTTTTCAGAGTAAAACTAAAAGATTTTAACCCACTTAAAGGGGTCCAAAAGCCTTCAAAATGGCCCTGGTGAATGCTAACTTTAAATATGCATGTATATTACAGTCGTATTACAGTTATGAGCACAGTGGGACAGCAAGAGCCTGTGCACTGCCCACCACTGCATGTGGATCCCTATAAATCAATGTGTATTTAACAAAACCCTTTAAAAGCAGCTGTCAAAAAGCACAACACAACCAAGATCTCCTGGGAGAATAACAAAAAGTTGATGAGAAGCCAACCATGTCTGAGGTAAGTGTCATGTACACAAATCCTGAGCGCTTGTGTGAAGTCACGATAGCTACAGTGACAGAATGGGGCCAGAGAAGAGGCAGGGTATCAGCACATTTGGGGGATCTCAAGGTTTGCTGAAGCCTTCATGGGAATCAACCTAAGCAGTGGGGAAGACAAGGGCGGGGGGCACCCTGCAAAGCCACCTGTGAGAATTGAGCATGCCAAGAGGCCACCAAAAGGTGAGCACCTGTTAGGGACAAAGGAATGGTGTTTTTGAAAGAAGGCATGGCTGGCTGGCTGAATCAAGGTGTGCCACACTGCAGCAATCAGGGTTCCATTAACTGTGTGGTAAGTTGGACCTAATGACAACACACAGCTACTACAGGCAAGGAAGTAAGTAATGGACTCCAGGTGAGGGCGAGCAGGTGCCCAATGCACAACCTATGGTTTAGTTGTGCATCTGAATTGAGACGAAGTCACAGAGAATGCTTTCTAGTTCAAGGATTGCCCATTTGCGGGATATTCACCTTCTCCGGGAGAGGGAGGCGAAGGAACGTACTCTGCCGCAGGGTGGCCTGAAGGATTTTCACCACTTCTGTTGATTTGGAGGTGACCAGCCTGGGCATCAGGTCAAGCAGTTTGTCCAGAAAACTGTCCTGCATGTGAGGGAGCTCAGCAATGAAGCATCTGTGGAGGAGGAAGCAAATGCAGAGGCTGAGAGTGCAGGCCAAGTCACTTACTCCAAGTAGATGCGCTGGTGCAGGTTTAGACCGAAAAGGGCTCACCGTTCCCAGCATGCCCCAGTCAGCAGAGCTGGGAATTGTGGGCCTTTTTTCTGCTTAAATGTGCACAGGACTGCAGCCTTTCCCACTCGGGAGACAATCCAGGGTACCCAGTTGTAAGCCAATCTACTCAGGGGCATGTATCCCGAAGCAGAACCCTAATAGTCACTAGCCAGGATCGGGGGCAGACGGCACCAACTGTTCAGCTGTACTCTGGGATGTATCTTGGGGCGTGGGTAGTAAGTGGGGATACCAGGTCATACATTCCCCACATCCCCAGGAAAATCGAGCAGCTCTCGGAAGACAGCAGAACACATTGCTTGCAAGCACAGAATTTGTAGGCCTTCCAAAAAGCTGAAAGTCCAGGGTTGGATCTAAGACTAGTCATCTGCTAACGCCAAATATCCTGCAATCCAACCAGATATTTTGCAATAAAATTGCCACCATTCCCAGCCAGTATGGCTAACAGTCAGCGACTGAAGGCAGGGGCTTGCCTACTTCTATTGTGGTGGAATGGATTTCCCCTTGCACTAGAACCCTTCAGTTGCACCCCAAATCTGCAAATTTGGATTAGGAGAGGATGGGGGCGGGGCTCTGGAGCAGGTGGGGGACACACACACATGGAGGCAAGGACAGGGAAATCCTCCTGCACCACTGGAGGTTGTGCTGCGCAAGAGGAGTTCCACTCATGCAGCTCTTGGCTCCAACCCTAAAACTTCCATGGATAAGAGACCAAAATACCATGGATAAGGATGCTTACAAAATTACCAACGGGCCTCCTTTGTGTTCTTTCTCTCTCTGTGGCAGGTCCAGGTATGGACCGTTATGCTTTTAAAACCTTCCCCAAGCAGAGCAAGTCCCCACAGAGAGAACAGATGGCAGCAAATAGGCATCAGGGCTGTACCACTTCCATGTGCAGGTGGGGACTCGCGTGATGGAATGCTCCTCTCTGAACGAAGAAAACCCACACATGAGCAGCACTAGCATGTCAGATCAAAGATCAGGTTCAGACCCAAGGACAAGTTTTATATGTGCAGGAATAAATATTCATCTTTAGAGTACCATTCAGCCACGTGAGTCCCCACCTGAAGCAGTACAGCACAGACACTGGCCCAGCACCTTATCCGATGACAAGGAAGGGGCGCACCTCCCCAGGCTGAGGAAACCCCAACGCAAGGAAACATACCTCTGGAAAGAGTCCACTTCTTGCAAGAATTTTTCACACATTCCAAAGAAAGGTTCTACACTGTAATGAAGACATAGTCCCATGTTATGTCTGGGTGCATGCAGGCATTTATGCATGTATATTCATGCTGCGTCAATTTATTGCATTTATAAACCATTTATTCCTAGAACTGAAGCTCTCGGAGTAACATATGTCATCAAATCTAACAAAACTAATAATAAGATCAGTGGTACAACTGGTTTACAACTTGTTTTAAAAGCAACAGCAAGAATTCAAAAACTGAAAGTGATAAATCGCCAAAAAGGTAATGTTTTACTTTGTTTATTACTGTATATTTGTATCCCACCATTTTTCCTTCCCAGGAACTCAAGGTGCCTGGCATAATTTTCTTCCTCCTCTTAATCTTCACCTCACAACAACCCTGTGAGTTAGGTTGGGCTAAGAATCCGTGACTGGCCCAAAGGCACCCAGCTGGTTCCACGGTTGAGCAGGGACTTGAACCCAGATCGCCCAAGTCCCAGTCCCACACTCTTAACCACTACATTAAGAAAGATGATTTTAAAACATAGCATTAAATTGCAAACATATGAACCGTGAGAGTTGTTTTGTATTATTGTACTGTTTCATTTTGTTTTCCTTTGTGTATTTATTGTCAATGTTTTAAATAGTACATAATTTGTGTTAATAAGTTGTGCTGTTATGAACAGCTGTTAGAAATCAAAATGAAAAAAAAGCACAAGATCACCCAAACCCCATATTGTTAAAAATAAAGCAAGCAGCAGTTCAAAATCCACATGAAAGACCTCAGAGAATTAAGAAAAAAGTGTCTGCAATTAATTAAACATTGCAATTAATTTCCCAGACAAAAGCACAGACACTTCACACCCAGAGCTCAAGCCTAAAGGAAGCTAGTTAGCTTACTACACACAAGGAATCCCCCAGTACCGGAGCTACGAACTCATTTGCAGGCCTCCGGCAAAGCATGTACTTCCAACCTCAGCACCTGGCCTGCAACGGAGGGCAACCCCCATCCTTGGGCTAGTCGCCAATCTTAACTTTACTGGCATATCATGCTAGCAGTTCCCCAAATACCCCGTACTTTTGGAACTTCCACCTCCCTTGGCCAACAACACCGCTTTATCTTTCACATGTTGTATTTCAGCAAGGGCCAGACATTCCGAGTCTTGCATAAAGTCCTCACCCTTTAGTGGTCCGCACCGTTACGATAAGTTGCAATGCCTTCGCCTGCAGTCTCATGTGGTGGATGGTGACCACCTGCCGGTGTTCTAGGCTGCTGTACATGAACTCCATCTTGTATGTTTCTTCCATAATCTAGGCAAAGAGAAGCACCACATTCTCAGACCTGGCAGATTTCCCCCTGGGCTTCTACTGGAAAAAAGTCTGTAGGACAGGTTCAAACATGCTGATAAAATGCAGCAACCTCAGGAGATCCATATTAGCATCATACATCTGCCCTGGTGAAGATAACTTGCAGAAAGTTAAGAGTAAGCAAGCCTTTTAATTCTTCCCTTTTGACAATCTGTAACTAAGAAGCTATAAGCAGAACCAAAAGAGGGAGGTGGTTGAGGCCCCATCGGGGAAGGTATTCAAGGATAGACTGGACATGCACATGGTGGGCATGTCGTGAGCGGAGCCGGGGGTCAGACTAGATGGCCCAGGAGGCCCCTTCTGACTCGCTTTCTTTTGATGTTGCTATACGCATGCATTTGTGCAAGCCCTGGGTTTGCCTGCAGTTCATGGGGCTGAAGGAGCAGTGCCACAGAACGGTTAACAGTCTGGATCTTCAGCTCACAACCACCCAATGTATTGTTTTTGCGTGAGCTGAAGAACAAGATGCTGGGTCCTCCCAGTCCATGTACAAAAGCCAGCAAGACCTGCAGCTAATCAACTGAGGGGACGGGGCAGCATCCTGCACCACAGGGGGCGGCTGCAGGATTGCACGGCGCGCTGCCTGGCACGCAGCTCCCCCTGCTCCTCGCTGCCTCCTCCTGGCACCTGAGCCCTCTCCTCTGCCTAATGACGGAGCCGACCCTTCTTCAATGTGCGCCTGCCCATCTTGTGTAGGGATTAGGCACAAGAACTGTTTGAGCAGGAAGGGAAGCAGGGAGTACTGGACACTCCCAGGGCAGCTCCGTTCGGTACATCATGCAAACACGCCATGTGGCCTGCCCAGCCACCCTCCATTATCTTACATAATATATCTTAGTTTTGCAAGTGAGGCCGAGCTGGCCACCAAACACACCCCCTCATTCCCTGAGGATACTGTTCACCTGCATTTCTTTCCTGAGATTTCTCTACATGGCGCACATAGACTGTGAGATGCGCTACCATAAGCCTGTGCTGCCACTTGTCATGAAAGCTACTCAGCAGCTGAATTCTGGGCCCAGTTCAACATTCTGTGGGTTTTCTGTGCTGTTGCAGGACCTATAGGTAAGGTGATTCTTATGCTAAATGACTGTGGCGAGCCATTCATCTCTCACTGCTGGGCACCGTTTCCCCAGATTCATCCCAGTTCCTGTACTGCCAAAATAAATCTGCTAAATAGTTCTCAAACCAAGGGGGAGGGGGGTGATCTCCTAGGAAAAGCACCCGTTAAATTTTTGATATTTGGAAGATTAAATTGCATTTTTCTTGACATCTCTCGTAACAGACTGGCGGTGAGCCAACAGCTTCCAACAGACACTGACAAATTCTTCAGGGCCAATCTTGGAATTCCTGGGGGATTCATTTACAGGCTGACTTCATAACTATTTCGTCTCTCCTTGTTAGCTCCGGGCTCCGTGGTTCTAACGGCTGGAGGGTTATTTATTTTCCTGTCATCTGCAGAGCAGGAGCTGATAATGGATGAAAGTAAACTCGCCTCCCCACTAGAGCTCAGACAGTTTTCTCAGAGGTCAAGATGTGCTCTTCTCTCGTCACCCTCCTCCCCAGCTTTACCTGTTTTGCTGCAGCTAATGCCAGGGCGTTCTGCTTCAAGTACAGGGGGACTGCCACATTCCACAGCTTCTCCTGGAGAGCCTGCAAGAGAGAGCAGCTCAGCACAAATCAAAAAGGCACTATCATCCAGGGCATTCTGGCTCAGGACACAGGGAAAAGGCTTCGATTATTACCTTCCCCTTCAGAAGATTGAGAGCAGCACTGCAGGAACAGGCAAAGGGCCAACATGTCCCATTTGCCTGTGGCAACCCACTAGACGCCCCCAAGAAACCCACAAGCAGCACACAAGAGAAGTAACCTGCTGCCACTATTGTTTCCCAGTGGCTGGTTTTAAAAGTCACCCTGCTTCTGATGCTGGGAGGCAATTTTAATTAATCATTTGTTTTAAATTACCCCTCCAAAAATTGCCAACCTTGGCAGCTATTTAGCTAGCTTCCTCTTAGCTTGCAAACAAATGAAACAGCACTTCAGAGTGGTTTCCTGTTGAAGTTTGGTAGAAACCCCCCTTTTAAACAGTGGGAACCCTGTAATCTGCACAGCACCTTAGGTGCGGCAGCGATAGCCCCTGGGCCCCGAGCAGTTAGCCAACCCTGCTTTCAGACAACCGCCTCCAAGCTGGCACCCTCAGCTGAGAAGGCAGGAAGGGTTCCGAAAATGGTCCTGGGGACCAAGCAAGTATGTGCAGGACAAATCTACCCCTCAGGTACCCTACCCTTTAACACTCCAAATAGGCTGGGGCCAATGGCAGGAGAGCCATTTCTTCATCTTTACTTAATGCTTCAATTGAGTTTTGGATTTAGTTGCTGCATCTTGTTTTTGGTTTACTCCAAAGCAACTGACATAACTGAAGAGACAAAATACAGCAGAACAGAGGAAGACGTTTTGCTCATTCTCCGAGTTTCCAATGTACAGGAGCACTCTGTTCCTTTACATTCAGCTAAGCACGGAGTTCGGCGAAGGCTTGATAAGCATCCAATTCCCAGCAACACTCTTCGGGAAACGAACTAAATTAGCTGCGCATCCCCTAACGCTGAAGTGAATGGGGCATTCCATCATCAGGCGAAGCTATGCACGAACGCTTGTCCTGCTGTGACACTTCTGCCCTGTGGTACCCAAAGAAGTGGCAAGACCAGACAAATATCTCCATCGACTTACCGACACGTCTCCAAAACCAAATTTTATGGATGGTGTACCCAGCTTACAGCATTAAGGGGGAGATGCCGAAGGGAGATAGCTTTTTCTGCAAAGCCAGCAACAGCCAGAGCTCCAGAAGCTGCTGAGCCAGCTCCTGGCTAATGCACCGAATCCCAATTCTGGTTAGCTAATCTATTTTCTGTGAGCCCCAAACTTCCCGTGCTGTCATCAGGCAGTAACAAATGGGCAATTTCACACTGAGCAAATGGAAGGGGACTTCCTCCTCCAAAGGACAAAGCGTGCACTCCGTTTTCACTGGCTTTGAATCACGTGCGCGTTACTCACTCACCGTCCGACTTTCAGGGACTAGCTTTGGAGGCAGACTGTCACAATGGTTACAGACTCACCTGCAGGGTCAAGTTCAAAGAATAGCATTGGGCGAGTATTTTTTGGCCCACTGGCAATTGGCATATGGGGTTCTGCAGGGTACCGTTTTGCCCCCAGTGGCGCTGACTTTCTGGGAGCGGTCATCGGGGGATTTGGAGCCGCATCCTGTCAGCACACTGATGATGCGCAGCTCTGTCTCGCTGGGACAACTGAAACAGGGGAGGCTGAGCAAGGGCTGGATCCGTGCCTGGACTCAGTGACGGGCTGGATGAGGGCCAGTGAACCGAACCTGCATCCCTGAGGGGAGGGGGGCAGTCCCCGAGCTTGGGAGACGAGCTGACTGCCTCTTCCGGACGGGTTGCACCCTCTCTGAGAAATCAGGCTCATTCTCTGGGGGGGGGGCTCCTTGATGCACCGCTGTTGCTGGAGTCCCAGTGCCTGCAGGAGCTGGGCAAGCCTTTCAGCATCTCCAGCTGGTCTGCCAGCTCAGTGGCTCCCGGACGGAGGCCGCCTGGCCGCAGCGACGCAGGCGCTGGTGACCTCAGGACTGGGCTGCTGCGCTGCACCGAGTGCGGGCGGCCCTTAGGGCCGCTGCGGAAGCCGGAGCTCTTGCAGGAGGCAGCGGCTCGGCTGTTGTCCGGAGCTGCCTCTTTGCAGCACGCGATTCCCTGGCTGAAGGAACTCCGCTGGCTGCCTGTTCCCTGCCAGGTCAGGCTTAATATCCGGCACTAGTGTACAAGCCCTGAACACCTTGGGGCCAGCGTACATGAGAGCGCGCCTTCTTCCTCACCAACCTGCCCAGGTATTGGTTCACCAGATGGGATGCTCCTGGTGGCTCTGCATGGGCCTTTGCCCCGAACGGAGTCCACCAGGAAAGCAGCCTGCTGTGATAGCTCCATTCCTGTGGAATTCCCTGCCTCTGGATGTCAGGCCAGATCCAACACTGTGAGAGTTCTGGTTCTGGCTGAAGACTTTTTTGTTTCAGAAAGGTTTTCTTGGATGTCCGCCCTCAGTTTTAATGTTACCAAATTTTAAATGCAGTATTTTTATTCTTTTATCTTGCCCACCATTCCAGATTCTGTCTAGATATGGAGTGGTAAACAAATGTTGCATATAAATGCATGAATAAATACGTGCAGAAGCATCTCTCCCTAAGAGACATAAAAAATGCAGTAATGAGGCCCAGGTAGGTGTCCAGAAGAAGGCACACCTTAATGAGAAGCAGCTGGCATCGCAGGTAAGCTGCCGAGAAGTCAGCCATCCCAGCCAAGTCGGACTGCAGCTCCCCAAACCTCTGGAGGTCCCTTGGTCAAAGAAAAGGGGTGAGGAGAAAGAAGAGAAATGGTTAGATACTGAGAGAAGGCTAAACACATAGAAACATAGGAACAGAGCGAGTCAGAAGGGGTCTCCCGGGCCATCTAGTCTGACCCCCGGCTCCAGCCGGCTCCGCTCACGACATGCGGAGGGACAGGCTGCCACTGCATGGCGGAGCATATGCTTAGCATGGAACAGGTCCCACATTCATCACTGGGATCTTGCAGGAACCCTGTCTGACTCGCTGGACAACTGCTGCCAGTCAGTGTCAATAATGCTGGTTAAACAGACTCAAAGGTCCTACTCAATCTAGGGCAGCCTCTTATCTTCTGAGAATATGCTTCCGTGAGTTCATACCCCTCCAGCAGTACTGGCTGATATACCCCCAAAAAAGCATCACAGGCTGAAGTGGGTTGCAAGCCAGGCAGCTTCCAGACAAGACTTGTATGGTGCCATTGCTCTGCCTCATCGGCAGAATTTTATTGTGGGGGTCCGGACATTGTCACCTTCAACTAGTACCACACCTGCCTTTTCCCAGCAGTTCTCCTGACTTTTGCTGTGGAAAATCTGCAAGGAAAGAAGACAGAGCAGCAGCACAAAGCTTGCTCACTGGTAGCACAAATCGACCACCCCTGGAATGACTGGGAGAGCCTGACCTGCATCTTTTCAGGTGAGAGTTTGATTCAAGGCTGTGCTCAGGCCAAGAGGCCACAGCCACCCAGAAAAAATGGCCAACTCAGCTGAGAGGAAGGCAACCGCTAAAAGCTGCAATTTGCAGGGGCCAGGGATTAAATATAGCATATTCTGCCCTAATTGGCTAGCAAAGGCTTCCAACCGCTAGCTTGGCACAGGGAGGCATCTATGAGTGAGGATAAAACGTACGCTGAATCTGCCGCCTATCCATGTTTTGACAGGGGGGCTCAAACTGCAAACCAAAGGGCAGGGTGCTTCCAGTGCGACCGATCAAACAGCACCATGCAGCTATTAACTGGTTATTTGCTGCTGTTAAGACAGAAGCCAGAAGGAGTGCTGAGAAACACAGGAGGGCTACAAGTAGAAGGCAAAGCCACCTCTGTGACTCATAAAATTCAGTGAATAAAGCAATGCAATTGTCATCTCAAAATACCCCAGGAAGCCTCTTCCAAAAGCAGGAGGCCTTTCCAGCACTATACCAGAATTAGTATGTATCATACCACAAAAAGTGAGACCTCAAAGTAGAGATCGCAAGGTTTGTGCAACACATTAGGGGCCCAGGTTGAGGCCCAAAGCACACTGCTAATAAAGTCCCGGGTAGCAGGTGTGGTACTTCAGGCCCAAGGGAACTTGCAAAGAGAAAGGCACACAGAATCACACTGGTCGCTCCAAACTGGGAAAAGATCATTGCACCCTCCTCAGTTTGAGAAAATGCTCACCGAATCGTAAGCTCAAGGAGCTCCTGAGTAGCCTGCGGGTCGAGGTGCTGAAGACTGAAAACTCTTTCGAGGCTCTGTTGCAGAAACTCCTGGGAAGGGTCTTCCTGGAGTGCAAGACTGGAAGACATGGGTGAAGATACCAGCTTCTTCCCAGGCAGCTAGACGAAAATTAGAAGGGGGATGAAAAGTCAAGTTCAGCAGATTGTACCCATCAGACTGATGCTTCTGGCATCGTGCTTTTTAAGAAAACATTTTCTGTCTGCAGCCCACTCACAGATTCTGCACTTCGGCAACTGTTCTCCAGGACAGAATCAAGAAGAAGCCACCTCCCATCAGGTATTAGGAAAAGCTTCTGCTTGGGCTTGAAGTTAGAAAAGCTTGGCTTCCTGGGCAGGTCCAGGGGCCTGGAAATTCTCGACACGGGGAGGCAAGTTAAGTGGTCCAAGCAACCCGAGAACTGCAGTTTTGCCCTTGTCCGAGTCTACATGCAATTGAGTGGAATGGAAATATTGGGATGACAATCTGAGCTGGGGCTTGGGGTTAGGAAAACAGGGCTCCACGCCCAGCTGCTGGGACTGGAAATCAACACGAGTGGGCAACCAGACGCAGCAGTCACACAGCAGGCAGGGAGAGACGGACTTCAGAAGTCTATCTGCATGCTATGGAATTCCCTAGGGCTGCTGGGGCATTGACAATCTTCCGGTTAGGGTTCAGGTTAGGAAACCTTGGCAGCCTGAGCATGTCCAGGTGCCCGGACATTCCCAAGCTGGAGCAGGTAATTTGAGCAGTCCAAGCAAACAACCTAAAATGGAGCTGCATTTTTCCACTTGTCTGAACATACATGCAGTACGACAGGCTGGAACTACTGGAATGAAAAGCTCAACTCCGGGTGAGGAAAAGGGGCTGGTCACACAGATTCCCCACAAAGAGTTACTCCAACACCAATGCCTAACTTACTCTCAAGGGAGGAACAAGGTGGGAGAGACTGTCACGCAGGTAAACATAGTGCCGAAAGGTATGGTCTGAGAACAGCGCCAGCATCGTTGGACTGGATTTGGCTGCGTTGAAGATGAGAACTAAGACGGCAATATCTGTTTTTCCACAGGTTAAGGGAAACTAAGAGCCCTAAATTATAAACTAAGCGTCTGCATGGGTAGAGAACAAGCTCATAGAGGTGAAGCAACCATGACAATAGAAGAAAGTAGAATGAAGGCACCTAAAAAAAGTGTTTGAAATAGGCAGTTAGCCACTTGTAAAAGTAATACCGGAAAAGATGTTTTGCCCAAGAGGTCCCAAGCAAAGGCTAAATAGTATTTTAAAAATCAGAGATCGCACAAGATGGAATTGTGCTACAGAATATTGAGATAATGCTACCACACATCCTACAGAGGAAGGGTTGATGACTGGGCAGTCCAGACCAATCTCCAGCTTCAGAGACTCTGACATCAGACTGGCCAAAAAAAACAGAACTGCTATAATACTCAAGAAAGAGCACATTTAGCCTGAAAATAAGTCAATTTCGCCACTTTCCAGTCTCCAAAGCAGTTTGCCACTGAATGTTAGCACGAAACCACTCCTCGTTAGCTCCATGCTGCCCGCCCCTGCAGTAGAGGGTCGCTTCCAGTCTGTCCCCAAACCTTGCACTCGAACCATTGTTTGATTTTTCAGACATGTGTCAGACAAAGCTTGACTTAGAGCTGTTTGTCTGCTTCTACTTTCTGTCTGCTTACCTCTTTAGTTTTCAAGCAGTGCGGCCACCAGAATTAGAGCACCAGCTTTATAGCTGGTTCATCAGTTTAGCTAGTGCACCAGCATAAACCATGATTCACAAGCTCCTTTCAATCCAAGGTCCCCATGCTGGTTTTCTACAAATCAGGGTCCTTAACCAGGGTTTGCCGTGGCCACGAAATCCAACCTGAACATTATGCAGAACATACAGAGGAGGGGAAGGAAGGACAGAGGATACAAGCTGGGTCATCCATGTCAGGTTCTGGGGTGTCAAAAAAGGGGTGAGTCCCCAGCAGTTCCGGCACAAGTGGAAGCACCAGCGTAGGATGCCTGTCTCCCAGGAACTTTAAACACCTACGAGACACAGAGGCAAAGTGGTGAGCATGAAAACCCTTCCAGAGCCCCTTTTCATAATCGCCCAAGCAAAACGACCATGGACAATGTCAAGACAAAACAGCTGAATGACCCTGGAAAATGTTCGTGGGCAGAACCCACTGGGGCTCTTATGCCGCTTGCAATTCCCTTCCACTGCACCACTTCCCTCCCATGAATGGAGCCCACCATGTATGCGGGGGGGGGGGGGTGTCTCGCTCTTTTTAGGGGAAGCCCAAAACATTTCTGGAAAATGGCAGCTCACAGAACTTGCATTAAGAAGCCCCAGAAGCACTGGACCACTGTTGTGCAAGCAGCAGGAGCCATTTGCACAACCAAATAGGTGGGGTGTGAAAGAACCGTCAGGCACATCAGCACCAGTTGGATTCCACCCCAGGTGTGCCAGTTGCTTGGAAACCTGGGTGGAAAGGTGCTGTTGCACTCCTATTCCGCTTGCGAGAGCCCATGGGCACCAGGTTGGCCATTCCGTGACTGGGCTCAGTCATGGGCCCAGTGCTCTTTGAAGTTTTTATTAACAATTTGGATGAAGAAGTGCTAGGAAGGACTATTGGATCTGCAGATGACACAAAACTGGGTGGGACAGCTAATACCACGGAAAAGTAAAGACGATTCAAGGCACTCTTGGTAGGTAGGAGCCCTGGGCCGAAAACAAGAGAATGAAATTCAGTAGGGAAAAATGCCAAGTTCTTCACCCAGGAAAAGGGAGCCAAATGCACTGTGACAAAATGGGGGATTCTTGGCTCAACAGCAAGTGAGAAGGATCTTGGCGTAGTTGTAGATCACAACTAGCAGACGCCTTGGCATATAATCAGTTAAGCAAAGGTTCATCAAGCGCAAAGGGACAAGACGTGGTGAAAGGGCCACACAGATGAATCCAAGTGTGGGACCTGAGTGGGATTTAAGCATGGGCTTTTTATTGAATTTCTGATCCCAAATCTCAAGAAGGTGCCAAACAGGGAGGACATCACAGAGTCCATTTTCCCAGCAGATCCTGGTAAACCCCTCCAACATACTGGACAACCACACCCCCCCCCCCAGCTTTGTAGAAACTTCCAGGCGTCAAGATAGGGAGATAATGGAGACATCTCCTGTCTCACGCTTTGGATCATTTACAAACTTCATAAACCTAAGGCCAGGGGTCCCAAACCTGGTACCCTACTGGTGTGCTGGACCACAATTCCCAGCATCCCCCAGCCAGCACCTGGGAGGCAACGGGCTGGGAAAGGCTGTTTAAGCCATCAGGACCCTTATGGGGTCAAAAGCCAACCACACTTACTTCCAGATGGAATCTCTGTCAGTAGGATACTTGGTGAGGTTTTTCAGGAGCTCCACCAGGGCAAGGTGGATGCCCTCTTTGGTTGAGACGTTGGTACAACACAGCAGTTCGTGGAGGGCTTCCCGTATATCTCGGGAAGAATCCTGAAAGGACACAAAAGCTCGAGCTGCTGTTGGGCAAAGGTGGTCATTATTATTTACTGGTCACAGACCCAGAACAGAAGCAGATGACTGGTGGGCAGGAACAAAAGCAAACGGGGCAAAGCCACACTACAAAAACGCCAGTATATTTGTAGCTTAAAGCTTCTGATAACTTTAGAAGAGACATTTCAACCTTTTGGAGAAAGAACTGCAGAAAAACTGGAATACCAGGGAACAAATGGGTGGCTGAGGAAAAGGGGGAAAGGGTAGGCCTTCTGGGCCACCCCAGAGGGCTGGATCTGGACCATCATGAATGGGAAAAACAGGAGGAAAAGCAGTGAAGAACCTGCCTCCAAGACACCCAGAACGGTGTCCAGTTGATCCTCTCGGAGAGTGATATTGTTGGAAATCTTCCTCATGGTGTGAATCGACTGCAGCCTCACTTCTTCAATCTCGTCATTGAACATGTCGACCAGAAAATCTAGACACTTCTCCGCAAAAGAGGGCGAGGACTGGGCCAGCATGCAGAGGGCTTCAACAGCAGCAATACGAACCTCTGAAAAACACACAAAGAAAAGAACGACAGTTTCAGAACCTGGCGTGGTTTGATCCAGAGCAAAGTCAGTTCAGAGTTGTCCCTCCTTGTTGCTGGGAAAAGAGAAATGGAAAAAAAGAGTTAGGGTCTCTTCCAATTAAGACCCCCTTTCCCTTGTTGATTAGGGTATACCAAAGCATTCAAAGTGGCAGGCGCTGGAGGGGTCTGAGATTTCTTCCTTCAGGCTTACAGTTTCTTCTCTCTCCACTGTATGTGGTTTTGACTTCATTAGGGAAATTATTCCCATGGAAGAGCACAGCCTTGAAATTTAACTTCATTTCAGCATTTTTGCCACCTAATTTTTAAAAATTTCAGAACATGGGCACTGGGAAGATCAAACTTGGCTACCATTCAAGAGGGGCAAATAAAATTAAAGTAACTGGGCTATTATTCTGAAGAGGCACAGAAGCAAAAATGCAATCTGGAGCTTTGATCAACAGCTACCTTATGGACAGGATAGGTGCAATGCATGCTTGCTGATACAGTCAATTGCACTCTCGCTACTCACAGGTGATGCACAGGGACCTGATCAGCTACTGATTCACTGCTACATTGTGTGCTATGATTTGTCTACTGACTGATACCAGTTTTCCCCAACCCGTTTTTTGTTTGAAGAGATTTTGATTCTGCTGAGCTTCCGGACTAGGAATTGAAAGAGAAAGGAGTGAACTGCCTTCTCATTCCAGGAAGCTGTAGTACCATCTCCCTATTAAAATTGCCAGGCTCTTCCTTCTTTGGTGATATGTACATTTTTAGAAATTTTGCCAACAAGTCAAGCTGTCAAATGCAAGGTGGAGGACTGAATCAGAAATGCTCGAAGCAGGTGGCAGCTCGAGCTGTCTTCAATATAAAATAACCAGCACCGGCAAGGGCAACAGCAACGGAGGAGGAGGACTCGCTGCTTTGCTCCACTGTCCTAGCAAGCACTTCCTGCACTGCACCGGAGCTGCTTTACGCTAAACATGAGATCGCTTGGGCCAGGACTGGAGCACAACTGAGATGCTACTGCCCGTCTCTGCTCACCGTACATCTCGTCTTCCAGGCCATGGACGAAAGCGCCGCAGGCCCCCGATTCGATCAAGTTCACTGCTCCGGTGTCGACTTCTTCTTTGGGAGCATCATCTCCCCATTTCCGGCCACTCGAGAACTCCCCTGAGCTGTACAGTTCTTTGGCTCGCTCGTGGGCTGTGCGTTTGCGCTGTACCCAAAACAAAGAGGAAAGTCACAGCAGAGACCCCACGTTGGTTGGACTCGGGGTCCATCAAACCCAGCTCTCCATTTATGCAGTGACCAGCCAGCTGCACACAGGAAACCCACACCCGGGACAAGAGTATGTCACTATAAAGGCGTTTGGAATAAATAAATTAAATTAAAATTAAATTAAGTGAATCCCCTCATTTAACCATGCGCTGTGTGAAGAAGAGCTTCCTGCTCTCTGCCATGAATCTCAGCTTTATAGGGTGACCTCACTGGGTACTAGTATTATGGGAGAAGGAGAAACACATCTTCTATTCTCCTTCTCTCCACCATGCAGTGTTGTGCACACTTCTGATGTACACAACCATGTTTCTGTTGGGGGCAGCCTTCCTTTGGGTGTCATCTGTCAGATGTTTTGGGCTATAACTCCTGTCATCCCTAGGGCAAAACAGGTCAAAACATCTGGAGGGTCACAAGGTGCCCGCTTCTGCCCTAGAGCACAGCCATCCTCTGCTGTAACATCTCTGAACTTCAGTGGCAGTTGATCTTAGTGGACGGTGCCCTTATAAATGCACATTTTTGTTATTATTAACGGCCACAGTGCGTGCCCAATGCATAAGGCAGATGTGCAGCAGAAATGAGAGCACACCAGAGGTGTTACTATTTTTCGTTCCCCTTTTTTCCTGCATCCATATTTGAATGACATGCTGCCAAAAAGTTGCACATATTCTCTAAAACGTTTGCTTAAAGTCTCATCTCGAAGCTGTTGAGCACGGCATCCTTCTCCAATGAAATGGGAATGGCTTGGGGTGATTTATCATACATATACAAAGGCTAAACAAAAGCAGCTGCGGTTCACATTTCACAGGCTTCCAGCTATCAGAAAGCCAGTGTTCAGCCTCCTGTAGGCACAGGAAGAGAACACAGTGAAGAAGGCCGCCAGAACAAAGTTGTTATGCAAATTCTAGCTTTCCATAGTTAGCACATACAGAAAAACAAAACAAAAACATGTTTCCATACCCTCAGGTCTGACATCAGCTTCTTGTCCAGCGTCTGCTCTAAGAAATGAGAACTGACTTGCTGCATAGATCCCTGGAACAAAGGTGGGGAGAGGTGAACAAACAAGTCAAGGACAAAATGGTTTCGAACACAGCACAGGTAAAGCAGCCGCTCTACTGAGCGTGAAGGCAGAGCACCCCATGCTTCATCAAGGTAAGCTGGTGCCTTCAAGTGGCAAGGAATCAACAGCCATGGTACAGGTGTGGAAGGAAATCATGCAGTGCTAGAATGCAGGTAGGAAGTGGACACCCAGGAGGTCCAGGGTAGCGTTCTCTGAAGCGCTGCCTGTCCAGCAGCAGAACCTGCTAGACACACGGATCTGGATTGGATGGTGGTTTCAGGAAGAGGGCTTGGAACTGGCAGGCACAGGGAATGGTCGGTCGGTCACCGTGGGACATAGGATGCTGTCTGGTCCAGTACAGCAGGACTCCCCCTACCTCATTATCTCCCAAGAGGAATGGGACTGAGGAAGAGGGGCTGAGGGCAAAGGGGAGCAAGGCCAAATACCAGCCTCTTTTACCTTAAAGCTCATATTGTCAGTAACCAAGAAGTGCCATTTCAGCCTTCTAAAACTGGGAAAATACTGAATGACTGGCAGTCAGAAGAAAGCGCTTGAGCCATGGCAGTAAGGCAGGGCCTCTGGGAAACCCAGAGGGCAGGAGTGGGACCCCACATGGGCTGAATTCTGCAGCCCTAGCTCTACCAATTCTGGTCTATTTCACCCTACACAGTACTCCACAGTCACCAGCCTGACCTTCCAAGGAGTTTGAAAGGGGGCATTAAAGAACATCCTCCCCACTCCCCACTTCAGGTTTTCCGAGGTAGACTGCCTTTAAGTGTGGAGATTCTATTTAGCCACCCTTCTCTCCTCCTCCTCTGCAAATCTGTCTGGTTCTCATTGAAGCCATCTGGGTCAGCATCTCCCTCAAATTACTGGAAAAGAATGCCACTAAATCAATGGGAAGTGTTTTGTGGTGCCTGCTGCCAATTAGCACACTGCCAATATACACAAATGTTTAGCCAAGACACTGAAAAAGACTGAGTGATGCACAACTTTTGCTGCTTCTTCCAATTTGAAAGTTTCCATCTGAGTGGCAGGGCTGTGGTGCAGATTGGGGGGGTGGGCGACTGAAGGAAGAGGCCCTCTCCCCCCCCCCCAGGGTACATCCTATTTACCTGTGGTGCAGACTATTAATAGAGGCATGGTGGGCGGGGAGAATGGAGTCTGTAGGCAATGCTGAAACTTGAGAGAAAATGATGATTCAAGTGCTTTAATTGTTGTGACGTGCCCAGAAAGCTTCAGTTATGAGTTGGTACAGAAATGTAATTAATTAATTAATTAAGCCACGTGCTACGAATGGTTTCAAATGTAGGTTAGGTAGGGGCACTGTGAACCACAACTAGGGTATGTCTTAAGGTCACTGCAGATGTAAAGAGTGAGAAATTCCAACTGGCAGGACTTGAATGGATTTCCTGGATATACAACTGGTGTTATCATTATGAACCAATAAACACACGTTCTTTTTCACATTAAGGACCCAAATACGGCAGCTCTTCCTCTTGTTCCAATTGTTCCCACCCAATACTCCAAGCCATATACAATGGAAGCAAGTGAAGGATAAATCAAAAGGATAACACAGTGTTTCATATATGAATAGGAATGTAACATTACAGCTGGCAGTCCTCTAATACCAATGTAATAAGCAAGATGTTTTGGCCTACAACTCCCAGCAGCCATATCCAGCATAGCCAATGCTGAGGGCCGATGGGAGCTGTAGGCCAACACATCTGGAAGAACCCAAGACACCTCCTCTAACAGCCTAAGAAGAATGGAACTTACCAATAGTTTAGCAGCCTGGACTCTCACCACCCATGAACCATCACTGACCATGTGACAAATCTTTCCAAATGCATCATCTACAAGGCGGATTTCTTCATTGGAAGAAGGGATTGGGACAATGCTAGGGAAAAAACATCAGTGTATTCCATCAAGAATTGTTCTTATCTGCCAGGCCCGAGTGGCTGAGAAAGATTCGATATTATATCCTCCAAAATTAGAGAACCAAAGTAGAAAGACCTCACCCATCTGCCCAGTTTAGCTTATCTGAGCAAAACCCAGGCGTCACCACAGGGGGAGACCTGTTCTCCCCTCCAGGAGAAGGTAGGACACGCTCCAATGGAGCAAAGCTCAGGGAGCCCAGGTTCCATTTAGATGCCAGGAAGCACTTCCTGACAGTCAGGACCCCGAGGGTGTGGAATGGGCTTCCACGGGAGGTGGTTGAGGCCCCATTGGTGCGGGTGTTCAAGGATAGGCTGGACGTGCACATAGTGGGCATGTCATGAGCGGAGCTGGCTAGAGCCAGGGGTTAAACTAGATGGCCTGGGAGGCCCCTTCTGACTCACTCTGTTTCTATGTTTCTATCAATTATTTATTTAAAACATTTATATCTCATCTATACCAAAATAGGTCTCATGAGCGTCTGTATACTATATATCAGACACTGTACACTATGTGACAAGAGAACCAAAAACCCCAGGGTACAAGGATCCCACAACATGGAAAACCACTGCTGATCTGCTTTTTATCTTTTCCAACAGACAGATTGTGCTTTCCAATACATTTTAATAAACTTCACAGCTACAATGCCATTATTTTGTTCATATTTTAATTCTTAAGAATCTAGCCCAGCTAACCAGAGAATTAACAATTCAGCAAAAATTACGACTTTACCAGTAAAAAAGTATTTTGCAGCTGGTTCAAAATGCAGTGGCAAGACTTATTAGTGGTGTTCATTCTTCTGACCCTACCTCTCCGGTGTTATCTAATGTAGACTGGCTCCCAGTTCATTTCTGTTCCCAGTTCAAGCTGCTCACTGTTACCTGGGACACACCTATTTTGAAGGACCGTGCCTGCACACACCTGCCTGTCAAATGTGCTCATCTTCAGAGGCTCTGCTTTGTGTTCCCTTGCCAAGAAGGATGCAGTGGCCAAAGCACAGAATAGGCCTTTTCGCCAGTGATACTATAATCGCCAAACTCTCTCACAAGGAAAGTTAGATTCTCTGACGTCTCCTAAGCCAGCAGTTAAGCCATGTTTATTCCACCAAAGTTTTATTTTCTTTTGCTCTTGTCCAGCCTAGGAATTGTTTCATTTAGCTTGTTTTAAAATGCACTGAGGTTTTAATTGTGAAGCCTTTATTTTAAACGTAATTGCTGAGAAGTGCCTTGATTCCATATTCAGTCAGGCATGCCCAGGCTGGATTAGGACAGCAGGCCTGGCAAAAAATCAAAGCCCTTTCTTGACACAGCTTAGGCACGGTGCCTTAGAAAAGTCACCATCACCTTAAATACATCACACAGTGACATCATGATGCTAACCAGAGCTTAGGGTGGACTGTGCATCCGGAAGCCGAGACGGTGAGATCGGGCGCTTGATGCCCCCTTGCACAGAGCCCTTTTAGGACTGCTGAGAGCCCCCAGAGTCATTCATTCCCCACCAACACATCCTCCTTCGGGGCTACCTAGTATCTTACCTTTCCGGATAAAGCTGACTAAGGACCCACGTGAGCTGAACTGCAGCGCTGCGAACCTGTTCGTAGTCATCAGTTAAGAGCTTACAAGCCTGAAAGGAAAAGTGCCCAGAAAACGATCACGCTTCGGCGCTTTCCTCAATATCTACACTTCATGCTGCCATTTCACTTCTTCTATGAAGGGTGCGGTTTACACATTGGATGAACCGGGAAATGCAAAACAGGGAAACAACAGAATCCTTGCTGAAATTCTCACCCCTTCAGACCAAGCCAGTGTAACACCTCCAAAAACCTCCTCTCTGAAGCCTACTGAAAACGCTACCCAGAGCTTTGGGGGTGCCTCCGCCCAGTCTATGGGGTTCTTCCTTTTCCCCTTCCAAGCAAACCCCATTCAGCAGGGTCCTGCAAATGGAGGTAATGTTAGCACAGTGTGAAATGGTTCCTCTCTGCTCTTTATTCCTTTGGTAAGCAGTCCAAATCCATGCGAAATTGCTGCCGGAGAAACACGGATGGGCACTCTCTGGGATTCAGCAGGCAAATTTACTATCCTACCTAGAGGTACCGTGGATGAAGCAATTTTCTGAAGATGCAGCTTCCCTCAGCCCTCTGGCAGCAATCCTACATGGATCTGGGCTGAACAGCAGTGGAATAACATTATGCATGGGGTAAAGAAAGTGGATAAGGAGACATTTATGTTCACTTCTCACATCAGTAAAAATCAGTGGGGTCATTCCATGAAGCTAAGTGGTGGGAGGTTCAGGACAGAGAGAAGGAAATACCTTCTTCACAGAGCACATAGCTAAACTGGGAAAATCACTAATATAAGAAGCCCACCAATCTGGATGGCTGTAAAGTCGGGTTAGAGAAATTCAGGGGGAATAAGGCTATCACCGACTACTGGTCATGATGGATAAGCATCACTTCAGATCCGGGACCGCATGCCTCTCCATACCAATGGCTGGAAAACAGGAGCAGGACAGTGCTGTTGCGGGCTTCCCACAGGCAACAGGATGTCACCACGTCAAGGGAACTCTGGATGAGGTGGACCAGCACCTGATCCTGTATGGTTTTTCGTGTGTTCTTATACCAAATTAGTAGGATGCCCTCCAAGTCCAAATCGTAACATCGTCGGGGCTGTAGTATTCCACCAAAGAAGCACCTTCCTCGCTGTGTCCCACTTTCCAGAAAGCCACTTCTGGGCTAAAGTCGATTTTAATAAACTGCCTCATGGAAGATCTCTCAAAGCGGGAACAGAAAGAAGTCTTCATTGTGATGAAGTGGCAGAAAGACAGACGCTTCCAGGGCAGCTCTGAATTTCCTTTATATTTACAAGTCATGATGACCTAAGGATGTCAATCTAAGCCACTGGAACTATTTAGGGATTTCATCATATAAAGTGTTGTATAAGCATTACTAATAAATAGCACAGTGGAGTGATAGCATTGACTTGAGTTCTGTTCTTTTAAATTAAAGATGCTATGTTCTGGCGACAGATACCACTGAGGAAAATTTAAACGCATCACATTCATCAACCCTAACCTTAACCCTTCCTCATAGGGACCTTGTTAAAAATATTGTACCCCAATTACCTGGCTATAAATGGTTTGCTGCAACTTTAATCCCCTTTCATGGAGCTGGAGCTACAGGAAAAAGACAAATTCACCAAAATTATAATATAGTGATCAACAAAGATACTAATTTATATATTTTAGAAAGGAAAAAACCAAGAAGTAGGTCCATTTTTATGAAAATTATCCCAACAGGAGTTTAGCCATACAGGATATCAATACTGAGACCTGACTGATAAAATTAACAAGCCAAGGTGCACAGGTTAAGGCATCACCAGCTACCAAATTCTGCAACCTGAAGGCATTATACACTTACGTTGACAAAAGCATTGCCCATGTTCCTGCAAATAAACCCCGCTGAATGTCTGGCCCCTTCCAACTCTCCTATTCTATGATTCTCCGTATATATGTGTGTAATGGGCTTTAAAATGGCATTTTCATTTTTAGTTGCTTGAGATCGATTTGTGCGGATTAGAATGGTGATAACTAACACCCACAAGTTCAGTGACCGCACAGTCCTTCCCGGTGCTACTCTTGTGTAGCAGAGACTCTGCCGTGTGCCATCCATACCTACCATCGCTTTGATCGCTGCAGTCCTCACCCGGGGATCCTGGTCACGGAAGTGATCCCCGATTATCTTCTGGACGTCTTTGGGAGGCTGGCTTTCGGCTTCTTTCAGGACACTTTTTTCCACAGTGCCAAGGCAGCCGAGCAGCAGGAGGCACTTGTTTCTCACCCCATGGGAGGAATCCGTCAGGTGCTAGGGAGCCAAGACGAAAAAGAGGCAAAGCACAGCGCTTTCTTCCTCCTATTCTGTCATCAGCGGACTCTGAAAAGGGCAGCTTCGAGATGCAGCACACGTTTAGCTGAATCGTACTGCTGCAGGAGGCCGAGAAGGCCATAATGGAAAGAAGACACTCTTTGGAATGTCTCTCCTTCAGGGGGACAGACCACAGACCCGCTAGGAGGCAGATGTCTGCCATCAGACCACACGGAGGAGTCTGAGGAGCGCTCTGGCGACGTCGGGTGTACACCGCCATCCCCACTCTCCTCACCCACCGCTGGCCCCCACCTTTGTCTGCTCCTCTAACCCTCGACTTTTCTCTCCAAGAACCACCCTTGCAGGCCCCTTTGTGTGAGCAGATGGGCATCCTCCCACCCAGACGAGCAGAGCTCTTGCATTGGCTGCTGAAAGGCAACTACCTGGTTCAAAGCAAGAAGCATTTTTGTTTAACTGGCGAAGGGCCAGAGGGGCAATCCACTAGAGCAGGGGTCCTCAAACTACGGCCCAGGGGCCGGACCCAGCCCGCCATGCCCATTTGGACCCGCCACGCCCACGCACGCACCCGCTGCCGTCTACCTCACCCTGCGCATGAGGCGGCACCAGTTTGCTTGCTCGGAGAAAACTACCTGCAAGCGAGCAGGCCGCTGCCTCGTGCGCCCACCTCGCAGCACGTGCCCGCCCCCACCTCGCCTCTCCTTGCCGGGTGCACGCGCCTGCCCACACCTTACCTCCCCTGGCAGTACGTGCCCACCCCCACCCGTGCCTCGCCTCACCCTGCCGCACGCCCCGCATGTGCCGGCCCTGCACCAGCCCGCGCACAGCGCCAGCACCACCTTTCCAGCCCGTGCCCAGCACTGGCAGCCTTCAACTGGTGGAAAGGTTCGAGGACCCCCGCGCTCGAGCATCCTCCCTTGGGCAACCCTCCCAACTACCTTGCAGGCTACGTCGACCAGGCGCAGTCTCACTGGGGTGATCTCCTGGAGCTTCTTCCCAATCGCCAGCAACGTATCCAGCAGCTGAGCGAGCACTTGGTGCGACTCTGCAAGCAAGAGTAAAAGGGAACCTGGTGGTGCCTTCCGCAGGTTCGCGTCCAGGACATAGTCCCCCCCACACAACCACTTTCTAAAGCATAGCAGACTCGGCTTTTGGCAAACACAGCCCTCCTGCGTACTTGCGTCTGCACTCCTGTGCAGGTTTCCTCAACTTGTGCATAGGTAAACCATCAAATTAGGGTGAGGACACTAAAATCACATGAGCTTCCCTTATATTGCATCAAGCCACAGGTCCCTCTAGCCCCAATCCAGGGCTGGGCGTGCATCTGTCTGCCCAAGGCCACACATGGGTGGAGCCAAATGGTGGGTGGGGCAAACCACCCCTTTTCCAGCCGCTCCCTTTGCTCTTCTCCTCCTTCACAGGCAGCCAGCGAAGGGACAGAACTCTTCCCGGAGTTCTCCACTGATCCCATGCAGAGGGCTTTGGACACAAGGCCATGGGCCAGAGTTTCATGCCTTAATTTTAGATTTTTTTCCCTACCATTCTATCCCACCTTTTCTTTAAGGAGCTCAAGACAGCATACAGGACCCTCCTCCTTACCACGTAATCCTCACAGCAAACCCATGACACAGCTTATGGCATGACAGTCAGTGATTCAGGGAGCCTCAAAACCAAGAGGAGACTGAGCCCTGGTCTCCCAGTTCCCAGTCCAACACTCTTAACCAGTACATTACACTGCCCCATCTCCAGCTCACCTGATACAACAACTTTCAAGGGATTCAGGGAAGGTACCCTGAAACCCTGCTGCAAACTATCTAAGATCTTTCTGAGTGGAGATACGGAGACCTTAAAAGGAAACGTCCTGTGGTTGAAATATAGGTTGGAAATACAGGCAGAGCAAGGATGAAGCAACCATAATACAACCATCCAGTAATTCTTTCTCTTCTTCTTCTCCTTTTTCTTCCCTTCTTTTAATCTTGAATAATTGTTATGATTGAATGTTTTAATGCTTAATATTGAATTTTAATTGTATTTTATATGGTTATTTATTTTGTTGTGAGCCGTCCTGAGGCTATGCAAAGGACGGCATAGAAATGGTTTAAATGAATAAATTCCCATAAATAAATAAGAAACGTGCAGAATTCAGGCTTAAGAGAATTCTGCTGACTTGCAGAATTCACACCAGGCTGTGAAGCCAGACCTATCTCTACCGAACCTTGCGAGTGTTCCTTAATTTGGAAGGAGAAAAGAGAGATTCTGGGCCAGGCGCTAGGATTTTCATGAGACATCTGGCAAGGAAATAAGCTTGAATGCAATCTGGAAGGCAAGAAAAGAACAACTGCTTTCCTTTGCTAATAGGAAAACAATAGGCATGTTTTACATGCGGTGGCAGAGTTAGGGGATTTTAGACACATGGGGGTGAGAAGAGGCTCTTTAGATGATCATGGGTATTCTTTTGCTTACGTCCAACGCTGGCAAGCTAGCCATGCTGCATGCAGGAGCCCATCCTGCAAAGGGGTGCCCGGACCTCTGCCCTAAGGTCCTGCCCTGATGGTACCACTGTGGCAGGACTCTGCCTGCCACTAGTCAGAGCAGAGCCCGGGCAATACGGGGTTAAGCCAGATCAATCAACCAACTCATGCATTCATGTAAGACCAACCTCTCTCCCCCACACCCTCATAAAAGCTGGAAGGACCTTAACCATCCCCTTGCCTCCGATTCCTCACATACTTTCATTTTGGAGGGTGTTAATGACATCATCCAGAATGCAGTCAGGAGAAAATCCTGGAGTCTTTGACAGCAGACCCAACAGGGAAGCGACCTTCAGTCTGACGGAAGGATCGTTCTCCTACGGCGACAAAAGGTGGGGCTTAGAAGAGTATCTCCTTCCTTCTTCCCTCCCAGCCTCTCTCCACACCAGGTGATGCTTGGCTTGCTTGACAAAACACGCGACGAACGGGGTTTGTACAACAGCACTCTCCCACCCGTGTTCCCCAGAATCTGCCCCTGATACTGGAGGCAGTATAGAGCCAGCGGGACTAGTAGCCATTTGATAGCCTTTTCTTCTATGAATTTGCCCGTTCGCCAGTTAAAGCCATCCAAAGTGATGGCCATCCCTACATTTTGTGGTGGTAAATTCCATAATTCAACTCTCCCCCATTTAAGATGTCCTCCTTTTATCTCTTCTGAAGCTCCCAACCGCCAGCTCCATGGGAAGACCCCACTGCATTCCAGGGTTGAGAGAGGGAGAAAAAACTCTCCCCATCAACTTTCTCCACACCATGGATGGTTTTGTACACCTCTATCAAGACAGCTCTGACCCACCTTTTATTTTTTAAGCTAAACAATCCCAGATGTTGTAAACTTTCCCCACAGGGGAGTTGCTTCAGCCTTTCAATCATCTTAACCCACTGATCTTATCTCTAGCAAGAATTCGTATCTTCAGCCTTGGAGAACTGTGGCCAAACAATGCAGTAAGGCACTTCTCAGCTAAACAGGCTGGGGCGCAAGCTGGTACATATTAGCCATTTTCTTATTCCCTTATTCCAATTTTTATTCATTTATGCAATTTATGAGTCGTTCTATAACTGACGTTTTCAGGGCAACATGCATAACAAAAACCTGATGCGACAAAACCAATGAAACAACACATGAAAGCATTTTAAAAGAAAGCTTTAAAAGCAGCAATAATACCTTAAAATAATTTAAAAAGAAAATATAAATATCTAAGCAACTAAAATATGAAAAAGCTGCTTTTAAATGCTGCATTAAACATGTCATTAAAACTCAGGCAAGCAACAGTTGGTTGCTCTACAGGCAAAAGGGCCCTCATGCACCTGACTGACAGTTACTCCTGCCACCTGTCAGGCGGTGCCTATATGCCTTGCAAAGATTTTGCACGGGACTGTGGTCATCCAACCTTGTAATAATGCTCCAGCAGGATTCGGACCACTCCTTCCACACTCTCTGCTTCCACCGGCTTCCTGGCAAACTGGAGCAGGTACTGCAAAGCATCTGCTGGGGAGGTAGCCTTACACAGATCCACATGAAGCGCTGCTGACTTGCTTGGCTTGGTCAGCCGGAGTTTCTTCGCGGAAATGTCTTCGTGCTGCTGTTGCTGAAACGTGAACACAGCATCAGACTGCATGCTCACAAAGAGAGGGGAGCAGCAGCAGCAGGTTCCTTCCCACCAGTTGATTCAGGAATAAGCTTCTTACCACTATTACTGACTCATGCTGTTTTCCTACCAGAGTGTAGCATATAATATTATAAGCAGGCAAGGGTCAGCCCAAATGCTGGGGACAATGTGAAAAACCGGTGATGTTTTCCAGTAAACAGGCTGGAGCCTCAAGGCAGCACTCAGAAGAAAGGTTTTTAAAAATCACAACATCAAATCCTAAAGCAGGGGGGGAGAACCTTTGCATGTGCAGCTCCCCACAGTTATTGTTGAACTCCAACATGTGTGGATATGATATGCGGAAGGTTAACACGGGAAGGAGAGTTTACATAGGAAAAAGTTATGGAATGCGCTCCCCAGAGAGGTCCGCCTGGCGCCGTCATTATTTGTTTTTCGGCGCCAGGCGAAGACCTTTTTATTTAAGCGGCATTTTAACTGTTAATATTACTGGATTTTATCTGGCCAGGGTGGCTTATTTTATATTGTATTTTTGTATTTTTAATTTAATGTTTATATTTTTTGCAATTAAATATTATAATTATTTTTAATTTATTGTTGTAAGCCGCCCCGAGGCTTTGGCGAATGGGGCGGCATAAAAATGTTTTAATAAATAAATAAAAATAAATAAAATGTAAGAACTTGTCTGCTCCCATAAGCAACAAGGACTTCTGGACGAGCAAGCGAGGAGGTGGGTGAGGCAGGGGTGGACCTCTCCATCTGTCTGTCTGGTTTCCATGTTGGCCATAGAACAAGGGAAGCTTGTCCCTCAGAAACATCCCTTGTTTCTAAGTCACTTGGGGGAAGAGACTTTTATAGTAGGTAGACTGTCTGTCCAGTTGGGAAGTTTTCAACCTGTCCTGGATGGGGCTGCACCCCCACTAAAGGACAAGGTGCGTAGTTTGGGGTACTCCTGAACCAGACTTGTCCCTCAGGTCACAGGTGGAGACGGTGGCCAGGAGCAGCTTCTATCAGCCACGGTTTTTCAACAAGGTCCCCATCTGGATAGACAGAGCTTTGCCACAGTTCTCCATGCCCCGGTAACGTCATGCTTGGGTTACTGCACCACACTCTACCTGGGACTGCCTCTGAAAATGATCCGGGTCCTTCAGTTGGTTCAGAACAAGGCTGCACAGCTCTTAACGAGGGCTGGTCCATGAGACCGTACTGCTCCAGCCCTCTACCAGCTGCACTGGCTACCCATTGCTGTCTGAGCCCAGTGCAAAGTGCTGACACTAAAATGAAATGTCCCAAATGGCTTGGGGGCCGGGTATCTGAATGAACGCCTTGCCCATAAGTTCCTACCCAGTCCTTAAGATCGTCTAGGGAGGTTCTTCTCCAAGAACCACCTGCTAAAGAAGTAAGGGACTGACAGTCAGGAGAAGGGCCTTCTTTGTGGTTACACCCCATTTGCGGAAGATGCTCCCCAAAGAGGTGCTCCCGACACAGACTTTGTTCTCTTCTAGGTGCCAAATAAAGACCTTTTTATTCACCAGATATTTTAATATATAGATGGATTTTAATATTGTTTTACTCACGCTGTTTTATGCCATGAACTAATTTTAATCACCTGGAGCTCTCAATTGTTGCATATTTGGTATTAATTTATTTTATTCTTGGGGTGTTTTATTCTTACTGTATTCTGTAAACTACCTAGAGGGCCCTATGAGTTATGGAGCACTAGACAAATGTCATAAATGAATAGTAGCCTGCTAAGAGTTTAATGACCTGGGTTCCACACTCGCCACAAGGAAGCAGGTTCCATCTCCTCCACAGCTGGTATAACAACATACCCAAACATACCCTATTAAAAATAAACAATAATTTCAGGCCAGTAACTCTCGCACTTTTTTACATGGTTGGAATAACAGGGGTCTCCAATCCTTTCGCATCAACAGGCACTCCCACAAAACATTAATCTCCTACAGGGCAAACTGCTGAATCCAAGGGAAACATTGTATCAAAAAAACTAAGTACAAAGCAGAGGTGGGCTCTGATTGTCAAAACAGAAAAGAACTTGACTCAGGCTGGAGAGATGGGAACAGAATGCTGGACAAGCTGCATCCTGGGTCTGATACACCCTGGCTCTTCTGATAGAAATTCAGTTTAAGTTTGGGTCCATCTCTTTGAAGGTTTCAACACCAGTGTGAGAGGTAGCGTGGCAGAGTGGTTAGAGCCCTGGACTGAAACCCAGGATACAGAGGTTCTAACCACTTACTGAATAACTTTGGGACAGTCACTGACTCTCCATGTAACTTACTTCACAGGATTGTTATAAGAATAAACTGCTTATTCTTACAACAACCCTGTGAAGGAGATGGTGCGTGTAAACTGCTTAAGGGACAGTCAGGATATAAAGATAAGACTTCAGAAGTCCAGGATACCAATCCGGAAGGCTTTAAAAAGGGAAGGGAAAGCCATTCATGGCTACTGGTCCTGAGAGCTACATACTCCCTGCAGTATCAAAGGCAGCGTGCCTGGTACACCAGCTGCGGGGGGATGTGGGCAAGAGGGTGCAGTCGCACTCATGTGCTATTGCAGGTTTCCTGCAGGCACTGTGTGAACTGAAATCGGGACAAGATGCGACTCTTGGTCCGATTCAGCACAGCTCTTTCCCTACTGCCATTGTTTTCTGGCGCTCGTGTAAATGAGATGGTCTGTTACCAGGGCAGCGCAATTAGGAAGGAGAGTCTGAGGCTTGGGAGATCCGGGCTCTAGCCTGGATGACTTTAGGGCCAGTTACGGCCCTCATCCTGGCCTCCCTCACAGGACTGTTGTGAGGATGAAAGGGAGAAGGCGGGTTCGATAAGCGCCTTCGGTCCTTGGCAGGGAAAGGGGGCAGAGTATAAAATACTCGCTAGAGAGACGGGGGTGGGGAGGCACTGACAGCCCTGGGCCCGCTTCGGTCCCCTTCGCTCCCGCTCCAGCGCCTGCCCCTTCCAGCCCGGCAGGCTCCCGTCCTCTCTCGCCGCATCGCTTCTGTCCCCCGCGCTCTTGGAGCCTCCTTCAGCCTCCCCGGTTACCTGGACCACGACTTTGCTGAACTCCTCATAGACGCGCTTCTTCAGGTGCGCCGCCATGTTGGACGGAACGCCGAACCGCCTGCGCTTCGCTTTTCAGGGTCGGTTGAGTCCTCTCGGCCACCGTAGCCTCCTCTTCTCAAAGACGCACCAAAGAGATTTCCCGCCGCCTCCTTCGGAGTCCACACAGTGCTGACTTCAGGCTTCCATTAGCATAGCTTAGGATCCGCCATTAGCGGGACCATTGCTGAGGAAATGCACTCTTGGTGCAAACAGGCAAGTCAACCAGGCTGAATCAGAAACTTCGGCGACGCTGCTTTGGCAGCTCCAACTCTAGGGGTAAAAAGACGCGAGTGCTGCTAAGAACAAGAAGTCCTTACCCAACGTTCTTTTTTCCCCCGGCTTTTAGGTAGAGGACATGCTTATTCGAAAGTGTTGCAAAGAATTTATACTGCTGCCTGGTTGTTTCAGGAACAATACGTGAGGTTACTAAGCTTCCTATTTATTTCCATATTCTTGCCCCGCACATGGAGGATTTGAAGGGTTGAGATGGGGATTCGGAAGTCTCAAGGCATTGGAGACCGTAGCCTCTTATGGGCAAAAAGGCTATAGAGATTACAGCAAATAAATAAGGAAGGAAGGAAGGAAGGAAGCGAGCGAGAGAATCCTGCCTAGCAATTGTACAATTCTCATATCTATGGCTAGGTAGAACCAGCTCGGCTTATCGAGGATGCCTGCTTATCGAGCCAGCTGTGAGGCATGCTGGGAGTTGTAGGCTTCCCCACCCCCCCGTCTAAACTTGCACAGGATGCACCTCTGTAAATCTATTACAGTGACCACCTGTATTAGCAGAGATCTTCTTTTAGAGGACTCTGCATTATATTTTTAAAACGTTGCCTTTTCATAGCTCTAACAGTTAATTAACAATGTTTAAAATCAGCAGGGGAGATCCAGGACAAAGACCTCCACTTCAAGTTCTATTTATTCATGGATATTTTGTTCTACTGTCAGAATGTCAGACCTGCTTGGAATGAATACACAGATTCAGTGGAAGCATACAATCAAGCACTGAACAGTTTTATTTACAGCAATAGGCATCCCTAAATTACAACAGTGCTGATGGATACCAGTTCAGACTGCTATGAGGAAACAGGATATGTACAGAGTGTTTTATGGAGTAGCAGTCCCATATGCTTTTTTGCAGGGAAGGGGATGAGACTTTGAATGAGTGATATGCAAGAACAATCGAAGCACAAAAAGGAAAATACAGAAATATTGAGAAACCATTACAGACATCAGGAAAACATGATGTATCAAAATAAAACAATCAGGAGATCCAGAATTTAACAAGTTTCAGTGTTTGCTTTTTACAGTCAGAGGTAGGAGATTGCAGGAAGACAATGACAGTATTTGAATAATCAAACTAGTTGCACTGTATCATCACCTGCCAGCTGTGCTCTGCATTTGAAAGCGATTTGCCAATCACTGAATATCAGATGTGGGGCTCCTTTTTTCACAGAAGGGACCTGAATGAAAAAACTGCAGAATGGAGGGAAGGAAGAAGGGAAACAGGCAGTTTTCTATATTCTAAAGTATAAAACTTAAAACTTTTATTAGAGCAACTGCAAAGTGATTTTCCACATAGGACATATGCTGTATGAAGTGTGGTGGTTTGGAGTAACCACAGGACAAACCATTCTTTCTTCTTATGGTTTCTAACCTAGCAGGGTGGAATATCACAAGTAGGTTCAGGCAACACAGAAGACCAACAATGGTTTTAAAAAGCACCATGACTTGTGCTTATTTATTTATTACTACCTTTGAGCTGAAATATGGAAATGAAAAGAAGTTCTGGAAAAGAAGAAGTTCCAATTGCTACCCTTCAGCATATCACAAAACAGAGTTTTACTGGTCTCTGATCCAATTATTACTTTATTGTTACTACCTTGCAACTTGTATTCTGCCCTTCTTCCTCCTGCAAGGCAATGATTATACACAATATAACTGTATGCTGTTTGTTAACCAGTACAGCCAGTTTCATACATGGTAAACACTAGATTCTGCCAAGTTCTACCCCTGAAAGCTCATATGCCATAGCCCTTCCTTTGACTTGCCTGATTCTGTCATAGTTCTGCCTTTATAGATCAGAAACCAATGGACCAATTGAAGGTGATTCACATGCCTAATAGAACAGGGAAGACAGAGTTTAAAAGCAAGCAACCGCTAAGCCAGGGAAGGAGATTTCTTCTAATATCCTTTGAGAACAAGGATATTAAATCTCCAGGGAGTTGTGAGTATCTAAAGTATGTTTTAATGCCTGCAACTTATTAAATGCTTGGGAGCAAACCATTGAATCATTGGCTTTACTTCTCAGGAAACACACAGGTGATAGATTACCGTTTAAGGAGGGGCTGATTCAGTGGAAGTATTTATTTATTTATTTATTTATTTATTATGCCACTTTATTTGTAAAAAATAAAAGTCGAGGTGTTGTAATATCCTATAGCCAGCCTTGCCTAACTGGAGCTCCACCAAATATGTTGAACAGCTCCTGAAATCCCCTAACATATCTGGAATGCACCAGATCACCAAAAAAAGTAAGTGAGAAATTTGTGGATGACCTGGACTGGAAGAATCAGGACCCAGGAATTTTTAACAGAAGAACTTGAGAATGGTTCCTCAAATGCAAAATGTAGGTAATCTTGCTTATGTTAGAAAAAAGTCGACTGAAGGATATAGGACAGAAATATATAAAATCATTCTCAATGTCGAGAGGGGGAAATCAGAGATTATTTTCTTCCTTAAAAATGTCGAACTTGGGGTTGTAATAAAACAGACAGATGGTAGAATCTAAGCAAAGTACTTGTTACCCAGTCATTGAGTCACTGCAACAAGAGGTTCAGATCCACTCACTGGCGGTCTATTTTTACGCCCATGTTTTGGCTGAGAGTAAATCCACAAGGTTGAAGTGGCTTTTTCAACTCCAGTTCCAAATCAGATATTCTCAGAGTGCAAACCTAGGCAAGTTAGAATATGACCAATGCAGTTCAGTGGGACATATTCTCATGTACAGGAGTTGACAAGTTCTGGTCCTCCGAGTGCTCCAGAAACAACCAAAGGAAGAAAGGGGAATCTTGAGTCCCCAGCAGACACATTATTATATGTGTCTTATAATACCAAACACATTTTTGGAAAGCCACGGTTCCTTATCTTTGAGATATTTGAAAAAGGAAGTCCTTAAAAGTTTTCAAGGAAAACATATCTTGGCTTCTCCTCCGGACACTCCATCAGCCCTAGCCGGCAAAGCCAATTGCAAGGAAAGCGGGAGTTGTTGTCCAACAACATCTGGAGCACCACACGTGACCCAGAGTGTGGTCTGAAGGCACGTGAGGCATAAGCTTAGCATGTCCCGGGCTGGCCTGAGCTTGGAGGGGAGACCACTGAGAACTGCACGTGGCTCCTTTGAGTTCCACAATGGGAGAAAGGCAGGACATAAATATGATAGAATAATAAACGTAAATAATAGTGAGTTTGCACAAGATTGCAATGGTACTGCTTTATTTAGCCCAGAGATGCAAATGCAGCCTTGGGTCTGCATCGCTCAGCAACCCCAACATCATGTTTGGAAAGCCCCAGTGATGTGTTTCCACCATGGGCTCTCCCCTCTGAAGAGCTGGCCCCCGTTTCTGGAGGGCCCTTGAGAAGACTTCCTCAGTGGGCCCCCTTCTCGCAGCCGTTGGTACTGACTGCAATCGCTCCGCACCACCCTCTCATTGTAGCTCCTTCTTGCTCGCTGGACAGGCAGAGAGCCGAGGAGCACACAGGTCATGGCCTAGACAAGTGTGTGGGGCAGCTGAATAAGCCAGTTGCAATGGGGAAGAAAAACAGAAACTCTGGGGGGCTTTGTCTGTGGGCCCCTGCTGGAGTGTGGGCCCTTGGCACATGCCCGACTGTGCTTACTCTAGGCCCCTGCCCTGGTTGTATGCAGCCCAGAAACCTGCTTTCACACCGTGCACTCTTAGGCAGGCTGGCCTTCCCCCTCCCACTGACACCACCATTCAGAGTGGGGGAGCCGGATGCTGATCGGCTCTGCGCCCCAGAATAGCCTTTGGACCAGGTCAGAGCCTCCGTCCAGATTCCCAGAGGCCAGTCCCTGGGAACCGCTCTACACTGCTTCCCTCTACAAATGGCACTGGCAGAGCAAACCGCTTGCGACCCTGAGCCAAGCGGCACCGTCGGGAAGAAGGGAATGTTGCTTTGGTGGATGGCCAGGAAAGATACTTATTTTAAGGTCCAGGAGCAGAGGGAGCATGCGTCTGTATCCCCGTTGCCGGGGAACATGGGCAAGAGGCTGCGGTGGCACTTGGGGGGGCTTGTGGTTTCCCGTGAGGGCATTTGGGGGGCAGCTGTGTGCACAGAGCGCTGGGCTGAATGGACGCTTGGTCTTACCCGGCTCAGCGCCTCTTAGACTACCACCATGTGAAGGAAAATGTGAAGAAGGCTTCGCTGGATTTGAAGCGGAAGCCCTTCTCTGGCCCGTAGGGTTTGTAGGAGACCTTGTAACCCTTGGCCTCCACATCCATCTGGATGCAGTCCAAGAGGTCCCAAATGCTCGGCGAGGCCTTCCAGGGGCCAAAGCTGACCACCGACTTCTTCAGCGTGTCCAAACTGTTGAGGGTGTCGTAGCATTTGCTGACATCCTCCTCTGTCTTCATGACGCACACCATGACGCTGGACTGGCGGGAGGCCACTGCTTCTGCCCGGGCGATGCGGATCATCAGCTCGAGGTTCTCGGGGTAGTTGGGCACCCGGGCTAGGAACTGCTTCCGGGCCACCACCTCCCCAAAAATCTGAGGGGAATCTTCTAGCTGTTTGATCAATGGCTTGATTTCATAAAAGAGGGCTTCCTTGTACACTTCCTGGACACACTGCCTGGGCACCTGGGCACTGCGCAGAAATTCCAAGATGTACGCAAAATACGTCCCAGGCCGGTCGATGAAGTAGCGCCCCTCAGAGTCCATCTGGAACTTTGACTGGCCACCAACAAGCATCTCAGCCAGTTTGGAGGCTGGGTGTTTCTTCAAGGTGCTCAGTGTAGTTGTAAATATCTCCCCTCCGACATTCAGCTGTATGACCTGAGGCTGCTAAGGACAAAGACAGCGTGGAGGGAAAGGTCACACATGATGCATCTTAGCCTTAAACATAAGAGAGCAGTGTGGTTCTGTCCTGAGATGAACTGAAATATTTTATTTTATTTTATTTTATTTTATTTTATTTTATTTTATTTATAAAATTTGTATGCCACCCATTACTTGCGTCTCTGGCTGCAGAGTTTTTTGTGCAGCAAACTGCCATTTATTTAATTTACTGGGTTTTATAACAGAGGGGGGAGAGAGAGAGGCAGAATACCAGCATACAACCCATCCTATTCCATCTCATTTATTTATTATTATTTATTTATTAATTTTGATTTTCATATACCCCCACATTTCCATAAGCCCTGGGTGGATGGCAACCATTTTAAACCAACAATTTCAATCTAGATCAAGAACAAGCATATTAAATAGGAGTAATCTGGGAAGGCCTGCTGGGAAAGGTACGTCTGTAACTCCCCCTTGAAGATAACAAACTTGGATGTCAGGGACTTCTTTCTCAGCAGGCCATGCCATGGTTGGGGCCACCACTGAGAATGTCCTTTGGGTAGCTGCCATGAATCTTGCAAAGCAAACTTCAGAAGATGGACCCAAGACGACCTTAGCTGGTGAGAAGGAATATATTGACTATGGAATGCCCTCCCCAGAGAGGGCCGCCTGGCAAAAGTCTGGATTTTTGGAATAGCCAAAGTGTCCTTGCCTCACTCAAAGGCAAGGTACACTCAGGAACAAAGTTCAGGAGCAAATCCAAATTTCTAGCTCCTTCTTACTCAGAGCCTTGGGAATTAGCAACAATAATGTGCAGAATTCTTTTTTGCGCTCACCCCTCACAAAAGTATAGTTGGAAGAAATGCTGGCTTAACCAGTTTATAGTGTAGATAGGAGAACAATAGGGCATACTTCACAGTAAACTGTGGTTTGTTCACTTGTGCTTTCAGCCAAACCATGGTTGGTCTGATTGCACCCAAGCAGAAATGACTAAACCATAGTTTGCTGTTTCGTGTGTGAACTGGCCCAACTGTGTCAGCAGAAAGCCACATGGCAAACCATTCTGTCACCTAAAGTTAATACAGCCCGGCTCAGGGCGGAAGCAGAGGAGACCTTCTAAATGCGGAGGGAGTGATCTGAATGCGCATGCTTTGTCTTGCCAACGAGTGCTCAGGACTCCTACACTGAGCTCTGCAATGCATGTCAGGTATTCATCTGGGAATAGAATGCATCCATCTTCCCCGGTGGTGATGAGACTCGGGAATGTGATTATGTTGTAAGCCGTCCTGAGGCTTTTTGCGAATCAGGACAGCATATAAATATTTTAAATAAATAAATTGCTGGTTTCCATCTCCACCTTGCACACCCACGAGCGCCTTGTGCACATGGAGACTACGTTTAAGCGTGCGCAAAGGCTCTCAGGCTCTCCATTTCTCAGAGCAGGTGTGTCAAACCTCAGGCAGGTAGTCCAGATCCAGCCACTGGGTCCCCCCCCTTTCCCCAGCCATATGTTGGTTTCCCATCTGATTTTATTTATTTATTTGGAATATTTTTACCCCGTCCTACACAATCCAATTGTCCCAGGACGTCTTTCATGACATTGCCCATCCCCGATTCCAAAAGTATGAAAAGCCTTCCCTAAGGGTTAGTCCCCAGCAGTTACTTTTAAGCTGTCGTAAATAACCCTAGAGCTTCGGCTATGTCCTGGTATAGAAAGGAAATATATAATGATATCTAATGTAAAAATAAAATAAAATAAAATATGGAAGAGGAAGAGGAAGCAGCAGCCGCAGCGAAAATAGGGAGCTATTTTGGCGCCGTCCCTTTTGTGCTGGACTCCACCCACGACTGGAATGTCTCGCACACGCTCCCCAGAGCTGCTCAGAAACCGGTCCTGGGGCCTCAAATGGCACCCACCGGCCGCCAGGCACACTTCAGTGTGCCCACACTGGATCCGTGCACATTTCAGGGTGCCCACAGGTCTTCTGGATGCGGCAGGTAAGTCCAGGGAGCCTCGGACAGGCTCCCGACTCTCCCAACACGAGCAATTTTTTATTTATTTTATTTTTTATTGATTGATTGATTTATATCCTGCCTTTTTCCTACAAAGGCGGCTTACATCATCTCTCCTCCTCCATCTGATCCCCACAACAACCCTGTGAGGTAGGCTGGGCTGAGAGTCTGTGACTGGCCCAGAGTCACCCAGTTGGCTCCATGGCTGAGTGGGGACTCGAACCCGGACCGTCTGAGTCCCAGACACACGCTCTTAACCACTACACCACACTGGCTCTCAGGAACAATTCTCAGGAACAGAGCTCACGCTCCCCAAACCGCCGAGCTGAACCCTTGGCCCGTGTCTCCTTGGACTGGCAGCCGGTCCTCCGGGGCGCAGGGCGAAGCGGGGTCTATGGGCATCCTTCGCCCCCTGGCGCTTCCAGCCACAGATGCCACGAATCAACCGGAGACCCTCTGCACGGAGAACCCATACCCCCCCCACCCCCCGGGGCTCCTTTCTCCCCCACCTGCTGGAGGCGGCCCCGAAAAGGCAGCGCCCGTAGCCTCCAGCTTACCGTTTGCAGGATGCTCTGGACCTGCTTCCCGAGGGCCTTGGGCTCCGGCGAAACGCTCATCGCACCGCCCTCTGCCCGCCGCTTCAGCCCTGCAAGAGGGTCTGCGGGATGGTGGGCGATGCTGTCTCCTTTCTGCCGTCCAGCGAGCGGCTCACGCAGCGCCACCCGCTTGCTGCCCCTCTGCAGCCAGAGCCATGCCCGAAGGCTCAGATCCGGGCGGCAGGTGTCCTGCCCGGGAGAGGCGGTGTTCGCCCGTCCTCTTCTTCTGGCAACGCTCTCCCTTGCGGCGAGAAAGCCAGGCCCGTGGGAGGAGAGGCGCCCATCCAGGATCTTCGGTATTCCTCCCCACGCCAGTGGGCGGTAGCCCCATAACTCGTGACTAATGTCCGCACAGGTAAAGCCCTCCCTCCAGCTCACAGGTTAGCACAGCCCGAAACGCTCCTGTTTGGTGATGGCCGTTTGCCGAACCGGTTACACCCTGATTCCTGCGTGGCTTATGCTGGCTCGCAGCTTCGCCCTAGTCTTTTAAAGGCACAGTATGTGCTTTCCTTTCATTCCTCAGGTTTCTATACCGGCCAAATAGCAAAGCTCTCAGTGTGTTTCACTGAGATGAAACCCCTAACATACATCATAAAAACCATGTACGGAAAAGTATTTAAACACGCCAGGCGTCTAAAACTGTTTTGAAGCCACCAATGTGGAAAATTTCAAGGCCTCATCGAAAAACTCATCACAGGCTGCCAAATTCTGGGGGAAGAGTTTGCCCACTGGAGAGCCAGGGTCTGGTTCCTGTTTGCAAAACTAGAGTGGCCAGTTTGACAGAAAACAGTCTCTGATTGAAGGGCGGAGAGAGGAATATATCCTGTGCTTGAAGGTGTTCTCCATTTCAAGGTTAGATTACAAAGCAAAGCATAAGAATGGCGAAGGACAACGAACTAGGCAGAAAGACACCTGACACTCTGTACTGTGTTGGCGTGGAAATACTAATAAATATTTTGAGAATTGCAGCAACACACACACACACACACACACTCTGAATGTGCACCTGTAAATCTTATGCAAATCAGGATCTTCTTTTGTCTTCTTTCTCCCTCTCGGCATTTGTTTCAAGTTTGCTTGTTTGTGTAGCTGATGCATTTCCTCTGTCTTGGCAAATTGTAAGTGACCCCCCTAAGAAGTTCCTGCATTCAGTTCCTGGCATATCCAGGCAGACCGCTAAAGACCCCTGCCCTGCAAAACCACAGCTCATTAGCTTAGTCCATTCTCAGCCAGATAGGCCCCTGGTGCAAATGGGTATCGGAGTCTTCGGATGTTCCTAGTGACAGAATCCCAGTTTTCAATTTGCAAGGAATGAACACTAGGATTCATGGGGAAGATATAAACATTTGAACCTGTCTTGGCAAATTGTAAGTGACCCCCCTAAGAAGTTCCTGCATTCAGTTCCTGGCATATCCAGGCAGACCGCTAAAGACCCCTGCCCTGCAAAACCACAGCTCATTAGCTTAGTCCATTCTCAGCCAGATAGGCCCCTGGTGCAAATGGGTATCGGAGTCTTCGGATGTTCCTAGTGACAGAATCCCAGTTTTCAATTTGCAAGGAATGAACACTAGGATTCATGGGGAAGATATAAACATTTGAACCTCTGTGGCTTTATTGACTGCTGCCCCAGTTCCTTCAGTAACGAACGACAGTGAGCTTCCAGGTAGAGGTGAAACTCAGCTACAAATTCACAGCCAGAATACAGAGAGTTTTATAACCTACAAGTCACGTATGCTGGACAAACTATTGAATTTCCTGGTACTATTATTACAAAAGCATCTTGTCTTCAAGCATGACATAAAGTTTTAAACCAATCAGAAACATGGGTAGCAATAGTCTGGGCTTGGGACCTGGATATCTAAAGGAACGCTTGCTCCCATATATGCCCTCCCGCCCCCTGAGTTCGGCGGCAGAGGCCCTTCTCCGGGAACCCTCTGAGAAAGATATTAGGAGGGTGAGTACCCGGAGGAGGGCCTTCTCTGCGGTGGCGCCCCAGCTGTGGAATGCGCTCCCCAGAGAGGTCCGCCTGGCGCAGTCGTTATTTGTTTTTCTGCGCCAGGCTAAGACCTTTTTATTTAAAACTTATTTTAATTGTTAAATTATTGAATTAATTAGGATTTTAAAACTTTTAGCCGAGAATGCACCGGGGGGTTTTAAATGTTTTTTTTAATTGTTATATTATTATTATTTATGTATGTTTTTATGTATTCTTTGTGAGCCGCCCCGAGGCTTTGTTGCGATGGGGGTGGCATAGAAATGTTTTAAATAAATAAATAAATGGGAAATATTATTGATTGAGCTTTATTGATGTGTCAGTTCAGTAATTCCTGATAATTTAGATTGGCCTGTTGTCTGCTTCAACATGCAACTGTGTCTGATTGAGGAACCTTTCAGGAAAACTGGTTTGACAACTACACTGAACTGGCGCTTGCCTCTGTGGAACTAGATGATTAAATGGATCCATTCAGAAACAAATGGACACCTTTATCTCTGCTGTTTGCAGCTGATGGGAAAGCCAGCACAGCAGCTTCTCAGTCCAGCTAAGAATTCCATCTTCTTAAAGGAACAGCAACTCTAACCTGGCTTGGGATTCTGCTGCTTTCTGAGAAAGAGGCGCGGGTTTGATTTTATAACACAAAGGCACATATAAGCAACCTTTTCCTACCAGAATTTATCTGAATTTCCCCAATGCTAGCTGGCGTGGAATTCCTCTAGCCTCAGATGTGCTGAATGAAACTTCCAGCATTCTTAGTTTGAGGGTGGGGGGGCTGTCCTAGTTCATTTGCTGTGGGGGGGCTCAGATGCCACATCTCAGGGCTCATTTCTCCAGACATCCAACCTGCAGAGCCTGTTCTTGGTTTTTCGGTGTTGGTTTACCTGAATGTCTGAGCTTAGAAGGGCATTCTCGCCCCCCCCCCCCCCCCCCCGCACACCCCTCTCTACAAGCAAACATTTGCGGCTCCTTCAGGCTATCCAAAGTCTCTGAGTGGGGAGGGGTAGCCTGTTGCTCCCAAATTCAGAAGAGGGAAATGAACAGATGGCAAGTACAAAGAGGAGCTAAGAGAATTGGTGTTCCTGCAGAGGGTAGGAGACCCCCAGAAGGGCTCAGCCCTGCTCATCTCTAGACCAGTTCAGATGTTCATCTAAACCAGGGGTGCAGAACTGATCCCCCACAGCATTCCCAAATCTGACCTAAGGCAGATGGTGGGGGACTCAGCTGCTCTTGTGAGCATCAAGCAAGCACCTTCACCGGACACATTATTTATTGTAATTATTGATTACATTTCTACACTGCCCATAGCGGAAGTTCTCTGCCACTTGCCCACAGGGATGACATCAAAGCAAGAGATTTGACCAGCAAATGCTCCTAACACTGGCCGAGTCCCATAGAACTCCCAGTACAGAGAAATGCCAAGCGGGTGAGGTTAGATTGGTGGGCAGGGCCGTGCCCATTAACAACATCTGGACTGCAGCTGGCCTGCCCATTCCCGTTCTGCAGCCCTCAGCTAAATTGTTGGTGAGATCAGCTTTTCCCCAAATGCCATGGGACTACAACTCCCATAATCACTAGCTGTGGCTGGATAGGGCTGGCAGGAGATAAAATGGAAGACATCTGGGGGAGGCTGGCTTAGACAATGGCTGGTTCGCACAACACATCAAGCAACCCTGCATGGTTACCATAGTTTGACATTTTTCACCGTGGCCTGTCCAAGAGATGTTGCTATGTTATCATGGTTTCCATCTTCCGCACTCAGTCCTCCCACTGTTGGCACATATTCATCAGCCACTGTGCCTGAAATTCAATCCCGGGATGCATCGCTCCCTATCCATGTTTCCTGCCTTTTCCTCAGTGGTTTGCACAGAGGGACTAGATGGCCCCTCTGCTTCCTTTTCTTTCCAGGGGACTCTGTGGTAATTGCCTACCAGAACTGTGGAAACCATGATCCTGGGTTCAGATAACACAACAAGCAATGGTGGTTTGGAGTAAACATATAACAGACCATTGTTTCTTATTGTGGTTTCTAAATACCAAACTTACCATGCTAAACTACCACAACTGAGTCCAGACAACAAAACAGACCAACAAACAGAAAAAACCACCGTGGCTTGTGGTGTTTACTGAAACCAGCCAGTTTACAAGTCAGCCTCCTTCCCAAACTCTGTCTCCACAAACTCATATGAACAGCTCTACTACAGATTCCACGTTTCCTTCGCTATATATCCCACAAGACTTTTGGCATCAGAGGACAACAGTTTAGCTGTTTTGCAGTAATGTTTTTCTCCTGGCAGGCACTTAGTGGCGAAATGCCACTAAAAATACACATGCCAATACAAAAATACACCAGGCCTTTGTTTGAGAGTCTAACAGAAAACCAGCCTGTACTTAAACAGCTATCCTGGCCACCATGTCAGAAATCTAGAATGCCAGAGATGCACAGGTAGACACTGTTTATGGGAGAGCTGCTAGTACTGTATATTCCAGCAGGTATCCACCCCATGCGATGCCCACCTGAGACTGCAGGTGAATTAATTCCCTCCTTGGAACCCTTTGACAGCTGTCCAAAGATGAACTGTCAAAGGATTCCCAGGTATCTCAAACACCCTCTTTGCAACGAGATCCTTGTGGGTTTTGGGAGAGCTCATCTCTGGCAAGGGTCCCAAACATTTGGATTTCTTCCCAAAATTCTCCCATCTTGGGAACATGCTAAAGGATAATACTCCCCATTTGCAACAGGAGCTACGTACTTTGATAATTGTCAAACCAGGAGCTCTGCTTTTAAAGTGGAACTTAGAAGGGGTTAACATTATCTGGGAGTGGGAAACTATAGAGGTAGATAAGAAAAAGAAAACAGCTTGAGGTCACACCAGGGAGTGGTGGGCATTTTCGGATGCCTGGCAGCTGCATTCACCCAGTAGCCACTCACCGGATACTGTAATCGGTGGGCAGGAATGTTAGTTTTGCCTGGTGATTCACTCAGTAAAGTTTGCCTTTCTCATTCTTTGTCCGCAGTGTTCTGCCGATGCTTAAGAACACAAAATGCTGCAGCAACAACGTGTTCGAGGTCAAAAAACCCCATAAGCCATGAAATCTCCAGGGGGCTTATCACTCAAATGTAAGTTACCCGAATAAAATGCTGCCCCGTTATCATTATATACCAGTCCACCATGGCTTATAAATCAGGTTGCTGGAAAAATTTAAACAGGTGCTGTTAGGATCTCTGAGCGGCTCAAGTTACTGCCCTTCTGTCTTCCACGAAGGGGGCTTATGCAGACCAGGACTGCAAATATACATCAAGGTTTGGATTCAGATTTAGGCACGTGTAATGCAGCGGGTGGAAACTGGCTTCCCTTTTCTTTTCTCCCCATGTCAGGCCTTCTAGCACCCTGAAAAAGTTACAGAGGGGGTCAGAGGAGCTTCTCAGGGAGGGTTCCTGAACATGGAGAGGGTCTATTAACGCATCACCAAAACAGAGGATAACATGTCCATATGTTTAGTTTATAGAATTTGTTATTAGAATTTGAACAGTAATGCAGTACGTCTCAGCACAGCAGGGAAAACTGTGTCCAGGTGAGCTGTTTACCTGCTGTCCAGGTGCTAATACCAGATGAGAAATTTCAAGGGCCCTACTCTGTTTTTAGGGTTCTTGATCTTTTGACTGGATGTGGAATGGACAGCCCTTCAAGCAGAGGCTGGGTTCCTAGCAGACTTTCAAACTGAGGCTCTCTGTGGCCCTCCCATGGTGAAATGTATTTATTCATTAACTCGGGCCTTTTAACCACCCGGTTATGGATTTCATCCCTGCTAAAAGGTGCAGGTTGCATGCTTTCTGGGTCTAATTGGTTAAACTGTTTGTTCACAGTCCGAAAGCCCCTGGAAAAGGAAGCCATGACTGCTTTAAATGAATACAGTAAAGCTCATTCAAGCTCAAATAGCTGATTGCTTGAGGGATCCTTTGGGCTGATGAGTTGCCACCCTGTGTACAGAGCGCAGGACTGGATGGACCTTTGCCCTGATCCAGCACGGATTTTCCAGTGTTCCTATGAATGTGTGTAACTGGATTCAGCATGGCTTACTCCAGAGTCAGTCTGCATAGGATTGCAGCCACAGAGAGCAACTGTGAAGAACAGGGGTAAGGCAACCCCGGGGGTCTTTCTTGCTGCCTGCCAAAGGCTCCTACCCACTCCAGTATTTTTAAAATACTGATGGGGAGGAGGAAGGCAACAAAGTCCACTTCTGTCAGTGCAGTTGATCAAGGGAACATCTGGATCCAGTGGCTCATCAGACACGCTTTGTGGAGAGCCAGTGTGGTGTGTGGAGAGCCAGTGTGGTGTAGTGGTGAGAGCATGGGACTGGGACTCAGAGGATCTGGGTTCGAGTCCCCACTCGGCCATGGAAACAACTGGGTGACTTTGGGTCAGTCACAGACTCTCAGCCCAACCTACCTCACAGGGTTGTTGTTGTGGGGATAAGATGGAGGAGGAGAGATGATGTAAGCTGCCTTGAGCCCTTTGTAGGAAAAAGGCAGGATATAAATCGCAATATAAATAAAATAAATAAATATAAATAAATAAATTTGCATGTTTAAACAGACAGACCTGTCAAGAATTTGCTAGGCTGACCTATCAATACAGCAGTCAGAAAGGTTTTCCGTACGATTGTCACCAGTATTTCTGATCAGTTTAGGACGTTATGTCACGCCTAAAGACATCAGGATGCTATTGGACTGAGATTATCTGGAAACTTAACCCTCTGTATTGGTGAACGTGACTAGCAGGTTATAAAAGTGTCTGTACATGAGCTGTGTTTTGTAGTTGAGTTTGCCTCTGCTCGGTAATATATTATCGTTACTGACTGCAGGTACTGGGCCACGGATCAATAAAGCCGCAGAGGTTCTAATGTTTGATCTTTCCCACAGACCCGAGTGTTCATTTCCTCGCAAATTGAAAACTGAGATTCTGTGAGTAGCCCCATGGCTTTATTGACAGCTTGGAATGCTCCCAAACTCAACCTGCCTGGAGTCTAGATGCGTAACTCCTGATGGTGCCAGGAAAGGTGGATCGGGAACAGCTGAATCATGCAGTGGATTGCAGAAGGCACAGGCTGGAGCACTCCGAGCACTTCTGGATGAGTCTCTGCCAATGTTAGACTGGTGACTTAATCTTTGTTCAGATCTGGATAAGTCTCTGCCAATGTTAGACTGGTGACTTAATCTTTGTTCAGATCTGCAGCGCCATGGATTGCATGACTAGGGGTGAATCAGACACGTGATTTTAACCAAAACGGGTTTTTTGATACACCATCCTTCATGAAAATGGTATGAACTTGACGGCCACGTGGCTTTGTGGGACCAGAATGCCTTTTCTCAACTTAGGTCAGGAGACTCCAGCAAAGCACCCTTAGGCACCTCCAATGTCACCCCCAACATGCTGCTTGTGGGCACCCCTAAAAAAAACAACAACTCAGTTTCTGTTTTTGTTTAAGTACATGGATTTACATGAAATGCATACAGTTTTCTAGCAGTTCCAGGTAGACTGCAACAAAAGCAGAGCCGTTTTCTAAATAAGTAGCCATCGGAAGACAACATCTACATGTCATGTGTCCCTACATTGAAAGCTTTGCTCAATCCATCATATTATAGAATGTGAATTTTTATCCTTGTAGTGCCATAACACCAGTCAAAGCACTGTCCCAAAAGATGCAGGGATGCCATTACACTGACCAGTTTTAATTTCCATGAAGCAGGTAAAATGTAAAATATAGTGTATATAAATGAATATTAAAGATTGTTCCATTACAAAGTGTATCTGTGTAATGACCTCCTTCCAAAAGAAACAAATACTGGATGAGGCCAGAACAGGTGTTTAAAAGAGGCATTAATCATCTTGCCCCTCCAGCAGTTAGATAGTTTTATTTCTGTGCTGCTGATTGACAGTTCCTTATTAAAATGGTGCTACAAGAGACACAGAATCCTAAAATCATAGAAGAGCAGAGCTGGAAGGGGCCATGGAGGCCATCTAGTCCAACCCCTGCGGTTGAAGGACTCTAAGTTACACCATCCCACTCAGGTGGCTGTCCAGTTTCTTTTGGAATATCTCTAGTGTGGGAGAGCCCCCCACCTCTCCAGGCAGCTGGTCCCACTGCCGTTTTGCTCTGACAGTGAGGAAGCTCTTCCTGATGTCCAGCCTGGATCTGGGTTGTCGCAACTTGAATGGATTATTCCGTTTCCCACACTCAGGCATCAGCAGGAAGAGATTATTATTATTATTATTATTATTATTATTATTATTATTATTATTATTATTATAACATTTCTATGCCGCCCCTTGCCGAAACCTCTGGGACAGCCTTTGAGGGACTTCTGGGGGGGTCTCATGCCCCCCCCCCCCCCCAGTCTTCTCTTCTCAGGGCTAAACATGCCCAGCTCCCTCGGTCTCTCCTCACAGGGCAGCGTTTCCAAACCTGGATCATTTTAGTTGCCCTCCTCTGGACCCTTTCTATGAACGTTTTTGCAGAAGGAGGACGCAGCTTAAAATCCATAGATACAACAGGGCGGCTTCCATTGATCAGAGATTGTATGGTATTGGCAAAATGGCTGGGGACCCCGGTTAGGCTGAGATACCAGCTGTGAGCCCCTCTGGACAGATAAAAGTTGGCAACCATTATAAGGGCTCTGAGAACTTCTTGGCAATGCCCTATACAAGGCAGTACCTGTGAAGATGTAAAGGAACTTCAGTGAGTTCAAAGCAGAGCTGTGAAGTGTTTCAACTGGGAACAACTTCATCACGGTCACGGGATGCCCACGCTTCATCAGTGGCACCAGGGCCCGGTCTGCTTTGAACCCCAATTCACGGAGTTGGCTTCTTCAGCACCAAATGGCTCGTGATGCCCAGACAGCACCCCACTTACAGAATACACTCCTTAAGGAGGGTTGCCTGGTGCCTTCATTGTCTCTCCAGTGCAAGACAAAGACTTTTCTTTCCCCCGACTCCTTTTACAGGCTTGGCTCTAAATTTGCATAACTATTTGATCAGTTCACATGCTGTCTGTTTAATTGACTTATATCCTCCTTTCCTCTTTGGACTGTACTGGACTGTATTCTTTTGAACAGTTGCATTGTATTTTTTGTGTTTAACTGTGTGTGTGGCATCTCGGCCTTTTCTGTGTTCCTCACCCTACCAGTTCTGGGCAGAATAAAAATTCAGCAAAGTATGTATTTAGAAAATTATATAGATGAAATGGTTTGGGAACGACATAAGATGGCCTAAGAGCTGATGAAGAAATCCAAGGAAATCTCAAGGACTTCTCTTCCTCCTAAAACACCATCCTGCCCATGTCAAAACTGTTCAGGCGATGGTAGACTGTTCTACAAAGTTTCTGTCTCACCATGTGGCACAGTGGTTAAGAGTGTTAAGCTGGAATTCTAGTTCTTATTCAGCGAGGAAGCTTACTGGGAGACTTTGGATCAGCCAGCTCTCAGCCTAACCTACCTCAAAAGGTTGTTGTGAGGATAAAAGTTTTTATTTACTTAAGTTATACTGATAATTTTAATCTTATATTTGTAAACCAATGTATTTTTTGTATTTTGTATTTAATGGTAATTTATTATGTGCTATTGTATTTCATTGTATTTTATCGTGTTGTAAGCCGCCCCGAGGTTTCGGCAAGGGGCGGCATAGAAATGTTAT
>NW_025336259.1:2978822-3028082 GCF_004798865.1 Varanus komodoensis
ATAATAATAATAATAATAATAATAATAATAATAATAATAATAATAATAATATGAAGAGGAGGCAATGCTTGTAATCCAGCTTGGGTTCCTTCCAAGAGGTAAAAAGATGGGATATAAACTTAAGGCAATCATAACACCAAGTCAAGGCAGTGGGTCACAGATGCTTTCTTGTCCCTCACAGCTGGAATAAGAAGGAAGGTGGGGGCGGGGGGTGAGACATAAAGGGAAAGATAAAATAGTAAGAAGGGAGTATGGAACTGGAATGAGAGGGTGTGTGTAGCTAGCTTCTAAAAGGTAGCTCTGAACACATTTGTCCAATTACTTTTGTATTTAATTTCTATACTGTTAACCAAAGCGCTATTTTTTGCAGTTCTTGTACGTTGGTCCAAATCTGAACAGCATCAAACATGGATCTGTATTGTTTCTCATAATTAGCACCAATTTGGAGCCCAGTGGCAGGCATGCCAATTCTCTATCCTTTCCAAGGGCAATAACCATTCTTTCTCATCTTTTCTGATCTTTCACTGTTTTTCCATTGCTTCACACGCGTACAGCAAACCCACAGCTTCTTCCAAACATTTCGTCATCTGCAGGGAGGCCTCTGGCCAGTCCTTTGGCATCTTAGCAGGTTCGAAGTGGTTTTTGCCCCAGCTGATCTGCCAAGGTTAGTCATTGACCAGCAGTGTGATTCAGCAAAAGTCTAGCTGGACTTCTCCACCAAGGCCATCCATCAGGCAAGCGCTTGAACTTGCTGAACCCAATGCCTCCTTGGACCCAGCATGGAGGAACGAGTGCACCAGACTCTCTGTGGACTGGCTGGCCTTCTAGTTTTCTCTCCATCCTAAAAGATGAAGCATGGAGAAAAGATCGCTCCCAGCATGCTTTCCCAGTCCTGAGCTTCAGACAGCAGCTGGCACGTATCGGGAAAATTCAGATCAATCCTGGCAGAAAGGATTGCTTATATGTGCCTTTTTGGGTTAAAAATCAAATGTGAACCCCTTTCTCAGAAAGCACCTGATTTCCAAGCCAGGTCACTGTTTAGTGCTGGTGTTATTTTAAGAAGATGGAATTCTTAACTGGACTGAGAAGCTGCTGGAGGCTAACACTAACAGTGAGGAAATACCTGTGTTCTCATCAGCTGCAGAAAAACTGGAACAACAGTGCCCATGTGTCTCTGAATGGACCCACCTAAGCATCTATTATTATTATTATTATTATTATTATTATTATTATTAAACATTCCTATGCCGCCCCTTGCCGAAGCCTCGGGGCGGCTTACAACACAATAAAATACAATACAATACAAAAATAACAATATAAAATTAAAATTAATAATATAAAATAAATACATATAAAAATATAAATGATATAAAAGAAGTTATAAAAGAAAAGTTATAAAAGAAAAGAAAAGAAAAGAAGAAAAGAAAAGGAAAGGAAAGAAGTCGTCCTGGCCAGATGAATAAGTGAATATTGTTAACAATTAAAATGACGTTTAAATAAAAAGGTCTTCACCTAGCGCCGAAAAACAAATAACGATGGCGCCAGGCAGACCTCTCTGGGGAGCGCATTCCATAGATTGGGCGCCACCGCAGAGAAAGCCCTCCTCCGAGTACCTACCCTCCTAATTTCTTTCATGGAGGGTTCCCGGAGAAGGGCCTCTCCTGCAGATCTGAAGGGGCGGTCGGGCATATATGGATGTAAGCGCTCCTTCAGGTAACCAGGTCCCAAGCCGTTTAGGGCTTTATAGGTCATAACCAACACCTTGAATTGGGCCCAGGCTTCAATGGGAAGCCAGTGAAGCTGACGGAGGACTGGAGTCATGTGAGCATAACGCCCCGTCCCCGTCAGCAACCTGGCAGCTCTATTTTGCACCAATTGAAGTGTTCGGACCGTCTTCAGGGGAAGCCCCACGTAAAGCGCGTTACAGAAGTCAAGGCGGGAAGTCACCAGCGCGTGTGTCACCGTCGCCAGGCAGTCATTCTCCAGGTAGGGGCACAGCTGATTAATCAGCCAAAGCTGAAGGAAAGCGCTCCTCGCCACCGCTGTCACCTGAGCTTCCAATGAAAGCTCCGGGTCGAGGAGTACTCCTAAGCTGCGGACCTTGTCCCTAAGAGGGAGTGTTGCACCATTCAGGACCAGGTCAAATCCACCCTCTCCGAAGCCCGATCCGCCAACCAACAGGACCTCCATCTTGTCTGGGTTGAGTTTCAGTTTATTGGCCCTCATCCAACCCATAACCTCGGCCAGGCACCGGTTCAGCACAGCCACTGCCTCACCTGGATTGGTGGAAAATGAGAGGTAGAGCTGGGTATCATCAGCATACTGATGATTTCGCAGCCCACACCTCCTGATGACCTCTCCCAGCGGTTTCATATAGATGTTAAACAGCAAAGGGGACAAAATGGAGCCCTGTGGTACTCCATGGCATAGCTGCCATGGTGCAGAGCCATCGTCCCCCAGCACCACCTCCTGGAATCAGCCGTTGAGATAGGAGCGGAACCACTGCAAAGCAGTGCCTCGGACTCCCAATCCTGGTAGCCTATCCAGAAGGATACCATGGTCGATGGTATCAAAAGCCGCTGAGAGGTCCAGAAGAACCAACAGGGATGCACTCCCCCTGTCCTTCTCCCTGCACAGGTCATCGTACAGGGCGACCAAGGCAGATTCAGTACCGTACCCGGGTCTGAAGCCGGACTGAAATGGGTCCAGATAATCAGTTTCATCCAAGAGTGCTTGGAGTTGTCCCGCCACCACTCGCTCCAACACCTTGTCCAGAAACGGGATGTTGGCCACTGGTCTATAGTTAGTGGCCATCTCTGGATCCAGTGGTACTTTCTTCAGGACCAGACGGACTACCGCCTCCTTTAAAGGGGCAGGCACCCGACCCTCCCTCAGAGAAGCGTTAACCACTTCCAAGATCCAGGTCCCAATCCCGTGCTTGGAGTTATTTATTAACCAAGACGGGCAAGGGTCCAATAGGCAAGTGGTGGGACGTACTCATCCAAGCACCTTGTCCACATCATCGGGCCGCAATAACTGAAATTCATCCAATAATTCTGGACCAGACGGTAGCATTGGCGTCTCCCCAGAAACCTCTGATTCATTAGTGGAGTCCAGCTCATGACGAATCTGAGCGATTATCTCCCTGAAATGCCTGGCAAAGTCGTCACAGCGGGCCTTTGAGGGTGGAACCGGATCTTCCTTGGAACCCGGGCGAACCAGGCCTTGCACCACTTGAAAAAGCTCCGCCGAACGGCATTGTGAGGAGGCAATGAAATCGGAAAAAAAATTCTTTTTCGCCGCCTTCACCGCCACAGCATAGGCCTGATAGTGGGGTTTCAACTGTGTTCGGTCAGATTCATCCCGTGATTTCCTCCACCTATGCTCTAGCTGTCTCCCAACCTGCTTCATCGCTCGCAATTCAGGTGTATACCAAGGGGAAGAGCGGACTCTGCCCAGTGGGAGAGGACGCTTGGGAGCGATCGTGTCCACAGCCCTGGTCATCTCTCCGTTCCACAGTTCGACCAGAGCCTCGACAGGAGCACCAGTCTTGTCAGCTGGAAACTCCCCCAGGGCCTTCAGGAATCCATCCGGATCCATCCGGCTCCGGGGGTGGACCCACACAATCGGATCCGCACCCTTACAGAGGGAGATGTCGCTCTCGAGCACAAACCTCACCAGGAAGTGATCTGACCATGACAGGGGAGTCAAACATAAGTTCCTCACCCTCAGGTCATCCTCTTCCTGCCCCGTCGTGAATACTGGTCCAGAGTGTGTCCACGTTCATGGGTCGGGCCGATGACGTGTTGAGACAGCCCCATGGCCGTCATAGAGGCCATGAAGTCCTGAGCCGCCCTGGTTAGACCAGACTTGGTATGGAGATTGAAGTCCCCCAGGACCAACATCCTGGGGGTCCTCAACACCAGGTCCGAGATGGTCTCTGTCAGCTCAGATAGGGAGACTGCTGGGCAGAAGGGTGCACGGTACACCAACAGAATCCCCAATCTGTCTCGTTCGCCCAGCACCAAGTAGAGGCACTCCAGCCCTGGTCTCAAAGGGACCGGAAGACCCGTGAGAGAGATGGAGGCTCTGTAAACCAACGCGACTCCCCCTCCCCTCCCTTCTGGGCGTGAACAGTGTTGAACCAGATACCCGGGCGGGTACAATTGGGAGAGGGCAACATCCCCTCCCTCTCCCGCCCAGGTCTCCGTTATGCAAGCCAGGTCGGCCCCCTCCTCCACAATCAAGTCATGGATGAGGGAAGATTTATTATTGACCGACCTGGCATTGAGCAGCAGCACCGTCAGGCCTGAGGGGCGGTTGACAAGGCTACCTGGCACCCTCTGGGTGGGGGAAGAACCAGAAAGAGGGACAGGTGTCAGCCATCTGTCTCTCCTTCTTCTACGTGGACACGTTAAGCCCCCACCGCTGTTACGTCCATTGCTCATGACCACGCTAATGGCAACGCCCGCGATCCCCCCAGGAAACATAAACGTCGACACGGCCAGGGACGACTTCATAAAAACAGATTAAACAGGATGAAACTATAGTCCCACAGGGGCAAGGGCCTGCACAGTGTAGTTGTCAAACCAGATTTCCTGAATGGTTCCTTCATCAGACACATTCGCATGTTTAAACAGGATCCAAACTGCAAGGAGGTCTACTCAATTGACAATAAAGCAATCAGTAATGTTTTCCATACTATTGTCACCAGTATTTCTGATCGGTTAAAGACATCAAGATGCTGTTGTGCCAACATTATATGGAAACTTAACACTCTGCATGACTAGCAGGTTATAAAGTGTCTGTACATGAGCTGTGATTTTGTAGTTGGCGGTGGAGACCCCCCCCCCCCCCCTAGCATGCTGTCGTAAGTCACTGCAGGGGTCCTGGGTAATCTTCCAATGAAGCTGCTGAGGTTCAAGGTGAAAGGGGTCTTTCCTGACTGAACCCAGTTATCCTGTGTAGCGGCTGCCATGGAGGTTTCCCAAAATCAGTAAGAGCTGATAAGGCTGCTGGGTTAACAGTATTGCAATCACCCTCATTTGCATGCCAAGACTCACAATAATCCCATGATCGTTATGTAAATATCCTGCAATCAAATGCCATTGCATCAAGCCCCCTCTGCTGACCCCTCACCTTCATAGAAACAGAGTGAGTCAGAAGTGGTCTCCCGGGCCATCTAGTCTGACCCCTGGTTCCAGCCGGCTCCGCTCACGACATGCCCACCATGTGCACTTCCAGCCTATCCTTGAAAACCCGCACCGATGGGGCCTCAACGACCTCCCGTGGAAGCCCGTTCCTCACCCTCGGGGTCCTGACTGTCAGGAAGTGCTTCCTGGAAGCCAAACGGAACCTTGGTTCCCTGAGCTCGGCTCTGCTGGAGCGCGTCCTGCCTTCCTCTGCAGGGGAGAACAGGCCTCTCCCCACCTCCGTGTGACACCCCCTCACGTACCTGCATGTCGCCAACAGATCCCCTCTGAGTCTCCTCTTCTCCAGGCTGAAGAGACCCAGTTCCCTCAGTCTCGCCTCATACGGCGTCCCCTGCAAACCGGCCACCAACCTTGTGGCCCTGCGCTGCACTGACTCTAACCTGGCTATATCCTTCCTGTAATGAGGGGCCCAAAACTGAGCACAATACTCCAGTTGCGGGCGCACCAGAGTTGTGTAGAGTGGCAGCAACACCTCTCTCCATCTAGAAGCCACACTTCTGGCTATGCAACCAAGGATGGCGTTCGCCCTCTTGACCGCCGCACCACACGGCTGGCTCATGTTCAGCCTGCAGTCGCCCAGCACCCCGAGGTCCCTTCCACAAGGGCTGCTCTCCAGCCACTTGACCCTTAACCTGCACTCATCTGACTGTGTTCCCCTTATTTCGTCATCAACTGCCCAGCTGCTGGGCCCATGTGACTCAGAACCCATAAAACACTCTGTACATGTTCTAAGAGCTTGTAGTTGGTGGTGGAGACCACTAGCCAGTACCATGCTGCCATAAGTCACTGCAGGGGGCCTGGGTGATCCCACCAATAAAAACACTGGGGTTCAAGACACTGTGGGTCCTGATAATTCATTCTCGCCATTAGTAAAGAGACTCTGACAGGTGCCCAGGTGGGCACTGCACAAAGCATTGGGGGAAAGAGCTGGTTTTCCTGGCACGAGCAGGGCCCTCCCCTCCCTCTCACATCCCTTCTTTGATCTCCAATCTCTGGTCAGAGATAACAGGAAGGATTAATTGCTGTTAATCAGGGGCTCTGCATTCAAAGCCTAAAGGGACCATAGCCACATTCCCCTTTGAAGTGGCTAGAAGCTACTTTTTATCGTTTAAAATCAGTTTTAGATATATCTGTATCTCTGTTTGTGTGCTGCACGGTTATATGTTTGTGTGCGTGGAGTTTTTATAATGCACTTTTAAAGCGTTGATCCTTGTATACCGCCCAGAAAGTTTCCAGTAGAAATTTAATAAATGAAGGACAAGTTAATGACTTTTGGGCTACGGCTGAGCTGGGGAACATGGGAGGAGAGTGCTATTGTAGGCGTCCTCTGAAAAGCTGCTTGGCCGTGGCAGGAACAGAACGATGGATTTATCGGACCCTTGGTGGTCCTTGCGCTCCTCTGTCTGCTTGGTGCTCAGCCTTCCATCTCTTGGCTGTAAGCATAACTAAGGGTACAATCCGGTGCACCTTTAAGCAGAGAAAAAGTCTTACAACTTCCAGCTTTTTCCCCTTCTGAACAAACACAGGAATGTACCTTAAATCAGCAAAGAATATCAAACATATTGGACTCCAGGCCCCACCTTATTTTGGTTTTCCCCCTTATCCCCCTCCAACCCCGTGCATGTCCTTGGGTTTTCGAAGATGCATGGTAAGTTTGGGCCTCTTGCAGGCAAAAGTCTCCAAAGCTTTTTCTAATGCAGTCAGGCACTGATGAGGCAACGTTGCCTGTTGAATTTCTGCCTGTCATGCTGCTCTGAACTGACGCTCCAGTAGGAGGCAGTCCTTACTTCCTAATTCTGTTCCCTAGGAGATCCTTATCTTGTTCCTGTTGTTTGCTCTTGCAGAAAATAAATCTGCAAGTCAAGGTGCTGTGTTCCATGAGTCTGGGGCTTACTTCTGAGTAGACAGGTAGAGATCGCATAACATGGACAGCCGGCCATTTCTTAGAAAGCATCTGGTGAAGTATGCTTTTGAATTATGGGAGACTATTTTAATATGTCTTTAACCAAAAGTGCAAACTTTTCTTAGCTTTAAATTAGTGAAGAGCAGGCTGCTAGGGACTGATTGATGTGCTGTTCCCTCTCCCAAATCGGTACCTTCCAGATCTGTTCAGCTGAACTCAGGAAAACAGATTTTGCCATCCTGCCCCACTGCCCAGTGATAAACACATCAAAAGACGCCTCAGTGTCTGGTGGTGAAGACCAAAGGACCCACGCTCCATTAGCGGGTGACTGTCAAAGTGTAATCTCTGTATTTTATGGACTTGCCAGAGCGCCAGGACTTTAATTTAGAAGCCCTGTCAAAGGTATCTAATGAAACGTAACCTTTTCTTTATGATGCTGTAACTTCCAATCTTGGGCACCCCTGAATCCATGTGTTGAACTGATAAACCTAACTGCCCTGGCAAGAAACTGATCGTTTGAGCCTTAATTGCGGATTTCGGTGTGACACAGCTATGACATCCATCATCCTCAGCCAGGACAGCCACTGGCCACAGAAACAGCCCCGCCGTGGAGCTACCGTTCAATTTGCCACAGTGCCACTGACGTGGCCTCACTTCGTGGCATCGTGGGAAACTTAAAGTGGCAGCTCCCATTCCCAGCCTGTTGAAGGGGCCCCTCAAAAGGGGTCGTAGCTGTGGGCTCTGATGGGGCCCTGGCAAATGCCCAGAGATGCCAGTTCAAAGACCGTTCCAACTCAGAGGATCTCAGCTGGCCGAGACAGAAAAGCAAGCCACCACCAGTGAAAGCGATGGACAATATACCTGGCAGCTTGGAACTCGGGTCGGAGTGCAAGACAGCATTGTATGGCAGGAAAAGCTTTTATTTATTGAAACTTGCAAGCAGTTTTCAAACACCAAAACGTAAGTGTCTCCAGGGTGTACATTTGCCGTGAGAGCTCACGGAAGGCTCCTTGGCCCGCAAAGAGAGATTCAAGTACTGTCACGCTACATAATTCTGCAATGCGGCAGAATCCAACAGATGCGGCGTTCAAGATCTCCGGATATCAGTTCTAAGGCTGCTTTCCAGGCAGAAGACCACCTGTCAGTCCTCCTCGTATACAAGTCCGGCTTTTGAAACTCCTGTGAAACTGATAACAGAAGAGGCATTAAAATGTTGGATTGGGGCCGGAATCAAAGGAGGTTTCCCGCAGCTCAGCATTAGGAACACACTGGCCTAGAGCACCCTTCCCCAGCCTGGTGCCCTGCAGATGTGTTAGGTGTTATGAGAGTTGCAGGCCAACACACCTGGAAGGCACCAGGTTGGAGAGGGGCTACAAGCAGTCGGTGCAGCAACACGGTCCCAGCAACGGGATTCACTCAGTGCACCAGAAACCTTGCCGAAGAAAAAATATCCCGTTGAGGTATTCTTGATTCCAAGATTAAGCCTGGTAATATGCAGAGTAATGGCAGAAGGAAGAGCATTATTGATGTGTTTGCTTAATTTCTATACCACCTGTAGCCAAACCTCTCTGGGAGGTTTACAGCAAAGAGAGAGAACAAAGTACCTGTGAGAACATACAGAGGCCTCAAGCTTCACCGCAAAGGGACTGTGATACTGAAGGTTCCACCTATGAGCTATAAAGTTGCAGTGTCTCTCGCTTACAAATTTACCACAAATCAGCTTGATCCTTTGATGGTGCACAGCAACTGTTTTCACAACAGTTTCTGCTGGGGAAGGGTTCCAAAGAAGGAGGACTGTGATCACAGTGCATTTTTACCCCACCCTTTTCCCTCTTTACATAGCTCTATTTTATCCACACAACAACCCTGTGAGGTAGGTGGAGCCATGAGCCTGTGATTGGCCCAAGGCCGCCCGGTGAGCTTAATGCCCAAGTGGGGAGCCAGTTCTCCCCAGGTCTGGGCCAACACTCTAACCATCACACCACAGTGGCTGGGCACAGAAACCAAGAAAACGGAGGTGTGTTGGGGATTAAATGGCAAGGATCCAGTCAGGAGACCTTCTCACCTTTGCCGTTCTCGGGGTGTGTTTCACCAGTGTAGAGAGATCTTGTTCTCGTTCATCTGTCCCATGATTTCATTGTATTTGGAAGTCACAGTGTTGGCTCTCGTCGTCAGCCGAACGAGAACGTGCTGTAAGCCAGACACGTGGTAGTAGAACAGTCCTTCAAGATCAGCCTCTTCTCTGTCCTCCTCCTCTTTCATGCTGGAATTCTTGCCCTCCAGAGGGACCAGGCCGCTCTCTGCCATCTGCTTGATGGATTTGAGGAGCATGAAATATTCGTACAGGTCTCTGTCCACTGAGTCTCCATCGCAGGAGTTGGCTTCAAATGTGCTTCCCCGATCTTCCAAAGAGACTCCCAGGAGAAGGCTGGGAAACATCACTGTTTGCTCCATCTTGTGGACGGCAGAGAAGTACGCTTCCATGGGGATGCCGAAAGAGACTCTCTGGCTCTGAAGTCTGCTTCTTTGCCCAGTACTTGGCCCAATAGGTAGCTGCAAGCAATGGTCACTCTCAGCCCGGTCCTTGTCAATTTATAAGGAACACCCGATCCTGGCCAGGGTCAGAGTCTCTGATTGGGATGGTCACATGCCAGCTGTGAACACCTCCCGTTCAGCTACTCAGTACTGGGTTCTTGTCCATGTCAAGATTTCGGCAGCAACTTCTTTGTGATTCTATTAGAGTCTGGTTCATTCCCCTTTTTAGCAACTTGCTGTCAACTAGGAGTTCAAGGGCTTGGGTGATCTTTCGGCTGACCGCTAGTGACAGAAAGAGAGATGTTGTATCAACGCATCTGGCACTGAATGGAAATGTTTTAATACCCTTTGGCGAGACGCTCGTCCAGCCACTGGGGAGCTGAACCGAGCCTGTGAAGGGTGCCAAGAAGTTTCATCATTTGTCCTCTGTCTGCGAAACCATTTCTTGCACTGTTAGGGGAAGTTCATTGGACTGGAGGGCCAGCCCGTTGCAGGGTGCCTTTCAAACCAGACTAGATGTTTGGCAACGGCCTAAGTCTTCTCCTCTGAACTTCTGAGTTTCAAGGGGAGGGCGAGACTTGCAGGAGGCATCGGACGCTGGGTCAGGGCATGTGTCCATTTCACCCAGTCCTCTAACTGGCAGGGGGTGTCTGCTCTTTACAGCTGAAAATGGGACGGTTGACCCTATGAGTGCTTGCAGGCCAAGCAGGCACCCTTCCCCAGAGCTGCAGCTCCCCGTTTCCTTCTTGCGCTCTTCCCCAAAGTTGTCTCCCTCCAGCACTGGTTCCCAGATGTGCTTGCCATCGCTGGGGACAGGGGGGTTTAGGGGAGAAATTACTGGTAGTGGAAGGTTGTACCCTCCTCTCCTCCTTTGCTCTATAGGTGTTTCATGGGGCCCTGTGCCCATAAGCCCAGGTCTTCTGGCTAAACCCTAGTTTGGCCCTAAAGATGAATGCAGACGACAAGTTTTCATGGACTCAGAGGCAGTACTAGAGAAGCATCATTGTTTAAAAATGAGTAGAGGATATGTACATACCCCATTACCCAGGGATTATGTTCAGACATGGTAACCTGCATTCCAGGGTTGTGTATGGGTTGAGCGTGGGTTGTTGTGGAAAGGTGGTCTGAGCTCAGCTGTGCCATGGCTTGTTACAACAAAAGGAGCATGATGGCAATTGCTGTTGCCTTTGAGGGAATATGCTGGGGAACATGGGTGGTGTTGCACTTATATCCTACTTGTGGGATCCTGTGGACAGCTGGTTGGACGCTGTGTGAACAGGACGCTGGACCGGATGGACCCTGGTCTGACCCTGCAGGCCTCTTTGTAGCTTCTTATGCACTGTGGGTTGTCCATGGTTTGTGTTGAGAAACTCCAGCTTTGACTGGGTCCAGAAACCACGAGAACCCACATTTTAACAACTACCATGGTTCAGTGGCAATCTACCCCCAACTCTGGAACATGGGCCATTGTGTTATCGGGAGCCAGTAAATGAGTGTGCCTGCTCAACACAGCACCCCACACTGTGGCTCCAGCCATGGGGTGTGGGTTGCCTGCCCAAGGCCAAGGCTAGACAGCGGATGGGGGGCCACATGGCTCCTTGCCCTCCTCCGTCCCACTTGCCCTCCTTCGGTGGCCCAGGAGCACCTGTGGGGAGCGCCAAGGTTCTCCTTCCCTCCACGGCAGCGAGTCCTTTGGACCTGCCTGGACATTGCAATCGCTGCTCTCCCACTGTGGGCAGCAGGACAGCGGCAGTCTGGGTCAGAATCAGCCCAGCACGGGTCACAAGCACGGCAGTCAGGCTGGGAGGGATGACATATGAGGGGCAATTGAAGGGAACCGTGTCTTTTCCTCCTGGAGAAGGGGAAACTCCAAGGGGATCTTGGAGTGACTTGTAGGGATGTGAAGGGATGCCATGTGGAGGAAGGCCATGCCCTGTTCTCCCCTGCAGTGAGGGGCAGGGTGCGTTCCAAGGGGGCAAAGCTCAAGGAACCAGGCTTCAGGTTGGATGTCAGGAAGTACTTCCTGACAGTCAGGACCCCGAGGGCACGGAATGGGCTTCCAGGGTTGGTGGCTGAGGCCCCATCAGTGAGGGAGTTTAAGGAAAGGCTGGGCAACCGCATGTTGGGAATTGCATGAGATGAGCCGGCTGGAGCCGAGGGTCCGACAAGATGGCCCGGGAGGCCCCTTCTGACTCACTCTGTTTCTGTGTTTCTAAGCATGGCCACCCACCTGCAAGTCGGCAACAGGGCTGGAAGGCTCCCGCGTGCGGCGGGGGCAGCAAGCACGATGCCGAGGCATGGTGTGGCGTGGCAGCGACAAGCAGCAGAGCAGGAATCATCGCCGCGAGCCGGAGTGGTCACTGCTCTGCCATCCTCCCCACGGCACTGAGCCCCAGTGGGTTTGGCACAGCGGGGGGATGGGGGAGAAGGACTCAGCTGGGCCACTCTGAGGGTGGCTGCCAGTGGCCCTCGCTGGGCAGCCGTTTGGGACAGTCCCATTCTGGCCAGGGGCTTGCATGTGCAGGCCTTCCCCTGTGACCGGTTCTGCTGTCTGAGTCTGGACAACACAGCAATTCGTCACCAGTCCAACAAGCTCTGTTGCAGACCGTGGCTTGCCTTTCTAAGCCAAGAAAGAAGCCTCTCTCGGGCTTGCATGACGTGGGAGCCCACTGCGGCAGCTGACCTGCTGTGTGAACCCAGCCAACGTGTGAATGTCCTCTAGATACAACACAGCAATTGGTTAGAAGATCAAAAATAGCCTAATGAACACCTTTCTTTACATTGTGGTCATTCCCCCTCTGCTGTAAGGCTGCTGTTATTTTTGCTGTTGCCCTTGTTCTTCTTCCATGCCGCCAAGTTGTCTCCAGGTTACGGCGACCCTACGAATGAAGGCCCTCCGGATTGTCCTCTCCGGGACAGCCCTGCTCAGCACTTGCATATTCCAGGCTGTGGCTTCCTTGATGGAGGCAACCCATGTCATAATTGGCCATCTCCTCCTCCTCCTCCTCCCTTTGATTTGACATGTGTTTTCACATAGCACCTGGGCTACATCTTGCCTTAATAGAGCCCACTGATTGCTTGTTGTTGTTTTGTGCCATCAAGTTGTCTCCAGGTTATGGCGACCCTACGAATGAAGGCCCTCCGGATTGTCCTCTCCGGGACAGCCCTGCTCAGCACTTGCATATTCCAGGCTGTGGCTTCCTTGACGGAGGCAACCCACCTCATAGCTGCTCTTCCTTTTCTTCTGCCCGCAACTCTCCCTAGCATGGACTGTCCTCTCCATGATGTGCCCAAAGTATAACCGCCCGATTTCATCATTTTGGCTTCTGGAGAAAGCTCTGGCTTGCTCTGGCCCAGGTGGCACTTGTTTGTCTTTCTGTCAGTCCAGGGTATTTGCAAAGCGTCACAAGACTGGAGGCTGAAGCCAGATCAAGGTGCCCCTGCGAAGGCTCTTCCTGCCATGGCCAAACTAGGCAGGGCTGAGCGGCCTTTTCCAACCTTTCCTGTGCCTCCCAGCTGGTTCCCATGACTGCAGGGGCTCTAATCCCTGCAAGCCCCCACAGACCGGACCCCACTCCTGCAAGCACTCGTGAGGGGAACCAGGACGCCTGTCCTAACCAGCCACCCAGAACAGCAGATCTTGAGAAAAAACATGATCATGTTTAAAGGTAAAGGTTTCCCCTTGACTTACGTCCAGTCATGCCTGACTCTCGGGGGCGGTGCTCATCTCCGTTTCCTGGCCGAGGGAGCCAGTGCTTGTCCGCAGACGGTCTCCGTGCTCATGTGGCCGGCATGACTAAACACCGAGGTGCACGGAACGCTGTTACCTGCCCACCGAAGTGGCACCTTTTCATCTACTTGCATTTGCATCCTTTCGAACTGTAAGGTTGGCAGGAGCTGGGACGGAGCAACGGGGACTCACCCCGTTGTGCAGATTCGAACTGGCGACCTTTCAACCAGCCAGCCCAGCGGTTTAAACCACTGCACCACCTGCAGTCCCTGTGATCATGTTTACACTCCCTTAAATGCTGGGTTGGCTTGAGCAGTTGCTGCTCGTGTCAGTTTTACACCTGGCTTGCTTGCACAGCACTTGGGGAAGTAGCTGCAGCTGAAAGGACCAGGCTCCTGCTTGGCGTTGGATGTTGTGAGCTGGGGCTCCCCCTCCAGTGCCTTCAAAAGCCACGGACCTCTCCCCTTGCAACGCGTTCTGTATCGACCAAAAAGCACAAACACCCAGAAAGGATCTCTGAGCATGCACAGAGTGGCTTGTAATCACCTCCCGGAACTCCCCTTACGCCTTTCTTCACCCCCAGCGTTGGTAACATGAACAAGCTGCTGTGACACGATCCGAGGTCGTGAGGAAGAGCCATGCCAAGTGGCCTGCACCCGCTGGGGGTTCCAGGTTCTGCCCCTGCATCTCCCACCAACGGGATACCTGCAGTGGGGCAGGAAAGGCTTGGCTTGAGAGCTTAGAGAGTCAATGCCTGTCAAAGAGAACTGATCCAAGCAGGGAACTGCTTATGTGCTGTATCTGCAAAACAGAGGAGAAAAGAGGACGCTGAGCGACAGATGCAGCATTTGCCTATGCTGCTGTTATATGCCACTGCGTCTTCTCTGGCTTATGGCAATCCCATGAACGAGAGCCCTCCAAAATCTCCCATTCTGGACAGCCCTGCTCGACTAGTCTAAATTCAGGACTGTGGTTTCCTTGATGGCGTCGATCCATCTCATGTTTGGTTTTCTTTTTCTCCTTCTGCCTTTGGCTTTCCCTTGCATGATTGTCTTCTCCAAGAAGTGTGGCCTTCTCGTGCTGTGCCCAAACCATAACAGCCTCAACGTCTCCCCTGTTTGCTTCCAGAGCAAGTTCTGCCTTGGCGTGATCTCGGACCCGCTTGTCTCTCTGTCCATCCAGGCTGTTTGCAAAGAACTCTTCCACTGTCTTCCTGTCAGCTTTCCACCCAGCTTTTGCCTAAGCCAGCTGGCACAAAATAAATGCAACCTTGCCATTATTGTTGTCATGTAAATTTAATTTAAACAGAAATGAGATTTTATTTCAGGGAAGAGGAAAACCAGGGGACCTGCTTCATGGCTGCTTATCTTGCTGTCCGGGTGCTCACCCTGAACCAGCAGCTTCACTCAGCTGGTTCATTGTTCTTGCTGAACGAAACACACACAGAGCAGGCGATACAAGCTTCTACAAGTAGCATCAGAAATGTGCCAAAGCACTTCATTTCTGGAGCAGGGCTGATCCGCAAAGCTCTCGCCTGCATATTTCACCCATTTGCATCCTTCTGAGAATGAGAATCTCCTCTCATTTTGAATGGCTTCTAGGTTCCCATTAAAATTGGCCTTGCCAGTGTCAGTCTCCTTTCCAATGGCGAGAATGAATTATCAGGGCCCACAGTGTCTTGAACCCCAGTGTTTTTATTGGTGGGATCACCCAGGCCCCCTGCAGTGACTTATGGCAGCATGGTACTGGCTAGTGGTCTCCACCACCAACTACAAGCTCTTAGAACATGTACAGAGTGTTTTATGGGTTCTGGATCATATGACATAGTAGCAGGGTGGAAGATGACAAAATAAGGGGAATACAGTCAAAAGAATGTGAGAGATCTGGCTCAATAAAATGGCATTGATTACAAGAGATTAACATAATGATCACATAGAAGGCACCCTGGATTATTGTGGGTCTTGGCATGCAAATGAGGATGATTGCAAACCTGCTGGAAAAACTTGTCTGGCCACCTTATTAGTTTTGTTTGCTGTCAGCACAAGAATAGACTTCCCCTGGGGGGCCCTTTCTGCAAAGGCTTTTCCAACCAAAGGTAGTACCCATCTCTTAAAGGAACAGCTTTGAAATTAACACTAAATAGAAGCCTGTCTTGAAATTCGGGTACTTTCTGAGAAAGAGGTGCAGAGATGTTGCAGATTTGATATTATAACACAAAGGCACATATAACCAACCTTCTTCTCCCTGGATTTATCTGGATTTCCCGAACACCAGCATATGGGAATTTTTGGATACTGCCCTGTATCTTTCAGTAGGATTGGTACTGGGACAAGCCATCAAATACAAGACATATTTAAATGGAAGGTGGTTTTCCTGACGACCTCCAAGATAGATGAACTTGCTCTGTAAAAGAGGATATTTGGCCAGGATACACTATGTTCCATTGACTTTTAAGAATCACAGACCCACAAATAGCACAACAGTGGGATAAAGGTTTCCATCAAAAGCTCCAAGGCTTGTCTTTTGGACAAAGTTGCATGGCCCAAATGAGGGGGACAAAACATAGGTAAAGACTGATCCATGACACTTGAGCCAGATTTTGGGTTCCAGGGGGCTCACTGTCTTTGGAAACAGGGCCTTGCTGCAAACTTTCCAAGTATTTCATCAGTGGCCATCTTGGAGCTGGGCCTGGCTCTGTCGATTCCTGATTGGTTGCAAGGCAGAATGGCCTTGCTAAGCCCCAGCCAGGGGGTCAAAGTTTTAGACACAGTTCAGTTCTATTTTGGGAAGATTTCAGTCTGTAAATAAAAGTGGCACCCCTGACCACAAAGATAGAAAATGTTGCCCCAGACACACGAGGCAAAAGGTTGAGGTTGCAGCTCACAGAGCCGGGGGAGTGTCTTTCGCTGGCACAGAACCAATCCCGATCACGCTTTTCCCAGCTGGCTCTCGCTGCATAAATTGCCGCACGCACGACAGAGGATCTACCACACGCAGGTTAACGGCTTGATTTGCAGTCCAGCTGGGCCCGCAAGCCGAAGGTCTCCTTGCAGCCATGGAAGGGTACTTCTCAGCCGTCCACAAGATGGAGCAAACAGTGATGTTTCCCAGCCTCCTCCGAGGAGTCGCCTTTGAGGAGCAGGATGCCACCTTCGAAGCCGATTCCGACAGTGACAAAGACCTGTTTGAATATTTCACGCAGCTGAAAGCCATCAAGCAGGTGGTGGAGCAAGGTCTGAGGCCGCTCAACAGCCCGCTGCCCGGCAGTCTCACCCGGGTGAAAGAAGACGCTGAAGGAGAAGCAGATCTCGAAAGACTCTTTTACTACCACATCTCTGGCCTACAGCGTGTCTTCCACCAGCTGACTGGGAGAGCCAACAGCGTGACTTCCAAATACAATGAAATTCTGCAAGAGATTAACCAGAACACAATCGCTATTCACTGGTGAAACCCAAACCAGGAACTGGAAAGGTATGTAATTAGCGAAGAGGCATATTGCCAATAACCTTTGTTATTCTAGGACTGGTGTCCAGGGTAGGTATAGTTGGGGGACAGCCGAGGAGCCATACCACTGTAGGGGCCACTGGCAAGAGTTCCCGGGCATTGCTCTTCCTCCTCTCCACTGCAACCGGCTGGACCGCCTGCATCTTGCTCTGGCCCAGACAACGGTGGTGGTGAGAAGAGTGGCAGGAAATGCCTCAGCTTGCTTGCTTGCAGGCTCTCTGCCTGCCCAGCAAGCAAGTTGGTGCCATGATGAGGAAGAGGAGGAGGAACAATTGCAGCTGGCGACCAGGTGATAAGGAGGTGTACTTGCAACAGCCGTGGCCCATTGAGGATGTTAGTGTGATTCCCTAGCACCACTCCTCCAAATTTCATAGGAAGCATAGAAGCACATGTGAAAGATGTTCCAGAAAAAGTACCGCTGTATGGATCCAATTGGCTGCTAGCTAGACACTCCTCTCTTTTGTGATCACAGGGCAAGTCGGATGTCTGTCCTCGACTGTCTGAAGGAACAAGCCCCCTCTGAAGAAATGGCCAACCCAAGACATCTGGAATGTCAGCTGGCTGAACCATACAGTGTACCAGCAGTAATGCCTTTTTTCAAGCACTGATAAATATTATTGTTATTTTTATTATTTATATTCACATGGGCCAGACATGGTTATGTGTGGTATGTTATTGCAGTTTGAAATTATGTATAATTTAAGGGGTGGGGGAAATAAGACCTTTCGTATCACTGTCGATGTTGCTAACTGTGGCAAGGACCTCAGAATACAACAAATAAAACTGCTTTTTTAAATTAAAGTATTATTATTATTACTGCCACTGAATCAATCCATTAAATTTCTGTACCGCCCAGTAGCTGAAGCTCTCTGAGTGGGTCATGCTAGGAGTTGTAGTTCAACACATCTGGACAGCTGTTTTATAGCAAAAGTACACCAAAGCATGCATTTATAGATCCCAGAAAAGTGCTTTCTATAGGTCAAACTGACCTCACCTATTAGGTACCATTGCCTACAGTCCTATGCAAGTTTGGAGAGCTGTAAGACCACTTTTTATCAAACCTTGTAGAGCATTGTACCGAACGAGAATTCTTGCAAGTTTTAAAAAAAGTTTCTATCCTGTAATTTCTGACCCAAGAGGAGCCCAAAGCAGTTTCCAACATAGTAAACACCTGTACAGACTGCCAGGAAATTTTGCATTGTGTCTCCAATTGTCCAAAGGACTGGGGTCTAACCAGCTGGAAACAAGAACTGCCAGCGAGTTTGACAGGTCAGGTTTCCCTGTTCTCTCTTCATCCTGCTTTGTCATCCATCCCACAACTTATATTTCAATATTCTGCTCACCCTCGACGTTTACAAGCCTTTGTCAGTCCATTTATGGTCGGGTGGGGGTTTAGAAACATCTGGACTAATGCATATTTGGGATTCTGCTAAGCATGTAGAAGCTGGAAACGTATTTTTGGGTGGCCCATTTTGCTGCCAAAGTGATGGGCACTGCTCTCTCCGAGTGTTTATTATATGGACTGGGACAACACTGATGCAAAGAAAACCCCATATAAGAAATATTCGCTCAAGTTCTCCTAGAAATGCAAAGTTCCAAGGGTGCAGGGCTTAGCTGGATTAGGTTTCAATTGCAAAGAGGTCACTGAGAACTTATTTCTTCTAATATTCGCATTTATGTACAAATATCACAGCTGGATATAAGTCGGGGTACAGCATTAAGCACTCTGACATACTCTCCTATGTCCTAAAGTTCAGCACTTTCATACTGAACCTCCAAACTCTTTGGAGGAAATGTAGAGAACATCTGAGACGTTGTTTCCAATCTGGTGTCCTTCAGCTGTGTTGGACAGTTAATTCTATCATCTTCAGGAAGCTTGGCTAGTGTCTACATGGGCTCGGGATGATGGGAGTTGTAGTGCAATGCATCTGCAGGGCACCAGGTTGAAGAGTAGGCATTTTAGACATTTGGTTATTTATCTGTGCGTGCATTCAGTTTATATTCCACCCTTCTAGCAAAAGCATTGTCAACCTAGTTAACAATACAGATACCAATTAAATGCAAACCCAGTTTGGTTTAGTGGCACTGGGGGAGGCCAGGACTGGGAATTCAGGTCCCACATAGCCGTGATGCTCAGTGGGTAATTTTGGGCCAGTCACTGGCTTTCAGGCTAGCCCACCTCACAGGGTTATGGTGAAGACAGATGGAGAGGAAGAGGATCCTGTATGTCACCTTGGTCTCTGAGGTGATATATAAAAGATGGGACATAACATTTAAGCAGATTCTTGATTAAAAGCAGAATAGAAAAGCAATGCATTAGAAGCACAAATGAAAGCAAGAAAGGAAGAGCTTCATGGGGGGAGTAGGGTTCCTTCCGGAATTGCATTCCCAAGCTATTTAAGCTTGTAGGCCTGTCTCTGAACTGGGAATGGAGGCAAGAGCAATGCTCAGCTCAGGCATCAAACATCTCAAAGGACAATGGTCGGGCCGGCAGCTTTGCACTGCCATTTCCGAAAGGCTTCCAAAGGTGGTCCCATGTACAGTGCACTGCCGTAGTCCAAGCTGGGCGACCAAGACTCTAGCAAGAGAAAAGCCAACCTTCCCCACTGGCACATCCAGCCTGGCTCCAGGTTTCTGAGGGTCGCTGGGCAAGACACCCTGAATGGTCCCCATCCTCAGGGAGCCTCCCAGCTCCTGTCCCCCCCCCCTTGCTTTGCTACCCCTTCCTGGCTTGACTGGCAGAGACCAGCCTTAAGGAGGCCTGCTCAAGGGGCCTGAAATTTGGGGCCGGCACGGCTGACGGATATGCGTGCCTTCAACCCTGAGACTTCCAGGTCTGGGCAGGAGGCAAATTCCCCTTCCCCAGCTGGGAACTGGCTGCCTCAGACGAGCAAGCGTGTGTGTGTGCAGAGCGCTTCCCAACAAAGTGGTCGGAATGGGAGATCCCTCTCTGGAGAGATGCAACTTTCCGGCCTCTCTGCTGAAAAGGAAGCTGTTTGCTAAACGACTGTGCTGTTGAGGTCGAATAAAAGAAACAACAGCACCCTTTTCTGGATCTGGTCCCGTCAAAGAATAAAAAGTTGTGGAGCTGAGCAAATCACAGGAGCCACATGTAGGGTCCATGTCTGTCCCGGGGTCCCAGCAAATCCCTGCTCCTGCTTTTGCCTTTGGGGTAAGCTCGGCGAAAATGTTGTTAGCGGGAGAGGCGCTCTTGCTTCAGGGCCCACCTCCTTTTCTAGGGTCTATAGAAGCTAAAAACTCCAAGAGGTTAAGATTACGTCCTCCAAGGAAGACCAAAGGTCTATGTTGTCGAACGCTGTGTGCGCACTGGCCAGCTGGTGCACCACGGGAAGCCCGCAAGTAGCACATGGATGCACAACTGCGCTCTTGCACGTGCTCCCTCGCGAATGGCGTACAGAGACCTCCTGCCTCTTAACTCCACTCCCCCCGAGAGCCACGGCCCCCACCCCGCCCCGCCCCCTCCTCCTCTTCCTCCATGTGTTTGTTGAATCCTTTTTTTCTTTTCTGATTTATATCCTGCCATTATCCTACAAAGGGCTCAAGGCAGCTTACATCTCCTCCATCTTATCCCCACAACAACAACCCTGTGAGGTAGGTTGGGCTGAGAGTCTGTGACTGGCCCAAAGTCACCCAGTGGGCTCCATGGCCGAGCGGAGACTCGAACCCGGATCGCCTGAGTCCCAGTCCCGTGCTCTTAACCACTACACCACACCGGCTCTCAATGAATGCTATCTTTGAATGCTATCCAAATGCTATCCTTTGAATGCTATCCTTTGAATGCTATCCAAACTGGTGGCCAGCACTGTGTCTTGTGACAGCAAGTTCCAGTTTAAAGACACCTGCTGTGAAGTAGTACTTCCTTTTCCCTGTCCTAGATCGCCTACTCTTCCACTTCCTTGAATGGCCCCAGGAAGAGCAGAGAGGAAGAAAAATCTCTCCCGCTGCAGTTTTTCCACACCAGGCATGATTTTGTACAAATGTTATCCATATAATGAGCCCTTTCCAGTTCTATTGCACAAAGCAATAGAACATACTTTGCGAAAAGTATGTTGCAAAGAAGCAACAGCTGCCTCGCTTGGCCAACAATTAGTCAGCTTACACAATTTATTAAAGAGACACTGCATTGACAACATAGAAACAGAAACGGAGCGAGTCAGAAGGGGTCTCCTGGGCCATCTAGTCTGACCCCTGGCTCTAGCCGGCTCCACTCCTGACATGCCTCCCATGTGCATGTCTAGCCCATCCTTGAACACCCTCCTTGATGGGGCCTCAACCACCTCCCATGGAAGCTCACTCCATACCCTTGGGGTCCTAACCGTCAGGAAGTACTTCCTGGCATCCACCCTAAATCTTGGTTCCCTGAGTTTTGCTCCATTGGAACACGTCCTGCCCTCCACTGCAGGGGAAAAAGTCATCCCCCACCTCTGCGTGGCACCCCCTTCTCTCCAGGCTGAAGAGACCCAGCTCCCTCAGTCTCTCCTCGGATGGCTTCCCCTGAAACCAGGCATCACCCTAGTGACCCTTTGCTGCACTGATTCCAACCTTGCTTCAGTATATCACAGAAGTGAGTACACCCCTCACATTTTCTAAATATTTTATTATATCTTTTCATGTGACAACCCTGAAGAAATGACACTTTGCTGCAATGTAAAGTAGTAATACAGCTTGCATAACAGTGTAAATTTGCTGTCCTTGCAAAATAACTCAACACACAGTCATCACTGTCTAAACCACTGGCAACAAAAGAGAGTACACCCCTAAGTGAAACTGTCCAAATTGGGCATTATTAGCCATTTTCCCTCCCCAGTGTCATGTGATAGTGTTACAAGGTCTCAGGTGTGAATGGGGAGCAGGTGTGTTAAATTTGGTGTTGTTTAATTTGCTCTCACTCTCTCATACTGGTCACTGGAAGTTCAACATGGCACCTCATGGCAAAGAACTCTCTGAGGATCTGAAAAAAAGAATTGCTGCTCTACATAAAGATGGCCTAGGCTATAAGAAGATTGCCAAGGCCCTGAAATTGAGCTGCAGCGTGGTGGCCAAGACCATACAGCAGTTTAACAGGATAGGTTCCACTCAGAACAGGCCTCGCCATGGTTGACCAAAGAAGTTGAGTGCACATGCTCAGCATCATATCCAGAGGTTTGCTTTGGGAAATAGACGTATGAATGCTGCCAGCATTGTTGCAGAGGTTGAAGGGGTGGTGGGTCAGCCTGTCAGTGCTCAGACCATACGCCACACACTGCATCAAATTGGTCTGCAGGGCTGTCATCCCAGAAGGAAGCCTCTTTTAAAGATGATGCACAAGAAAGCCCGCAAACAGTGTGCTGCAGACAAGCAGACTAAGGACATGGATTAGTGGAACCATGTCCTGTGGTCTGATGAGACCAAGATAAACTTATTTGGTTCAGATGGTGTCAAGCGTGTGTGGCGAAAACCAGGTGAGGCGTACAAAGACAAGTGTGTCTTGCCTACAGTCAAGCATGGTGGTGGGAGTGTCATGGTCTGGGGCTGCATGAGTGCTGCCAGCACTGGGGAGCTACAGTTCATTGAGGGAACCATGAATGCCAACATGTACTGTGACATACCGAAGCAGAGCATGATCCCCTCCCTTCGGAGACTGGGCCGCAGGGCAGTATTCCAACATGATAACGACCCCAAACACACCTCCAAGAAGACCACTGCCTTGCTAAAGAAGCTGAGGGTAAAGGTGATGGACTGGCCAAGCATGCCTCCAGAACTAAACCCTATCGGCATCTGTGGGGCATCCTGAAATGGAAGGTGGAGGAGCGCAAGGTCTCACCAGCTTTGTGATGTCGTCATGGAGGAGTGGAAGAGGACTCCAGTGGCAACCTGTGAAGCTCTGGTGAACTCCATGTCCAAGAGGGTTAAGGCAGTGCTGGAAAATAATGGCGGCCACACAAAATATTGACACGTTGGGCCCAATTTGGACAGGTTCACTTAGGGGTGTACTCACTTTTGTTGCCCGCGGTTTAGACACTGATGGCTGGGTGTTGAGTTATTTGAGGGGACAGCAAATTCACACTGTTATACAAGCTGTATTACTCACTACTTTACATTGCAGCAAAGTGTCATTTCTTCAGGGTTGTCACATGAAAAGATATAATAAAATATTTACAAAATGGGATGGGTCTACTCACTTCTGTGATATACTGTACATCCCGCTTGTAATGAGGGGCCCAGAATTGAACACGATACTCCAGTTGTGGGCGCATTTTGACTTCTTGCGTTACGCATCCTCCATTTCTAAACAGCTTAACACCTGTCTTTTGGGAGCAGCCTATAAAGTGCAAAGAAAAAGAACTAGGGTGGGAACTCCACACATATCAGTAGTTGCAAGATGAAACAGGTATATTGAATTTTTAAAAGGCAATTTTTTGAAGTTTCACAGAGCAGGCAATGTAAGCACATGATCAAAAAAAACCCACCCATTTTCAAGGTAAGTCAACAGGGTTTCAGGTCATGCTGCACTGCCTCTTCAAAAAACTTGTGGCATCCAAGGCAAAGAAGAGCAAGGCAGCCAAGATGTGCAAATAAGGGAGGTCTGTTTGAACAGGGAGATAAGTTGCAGCAACGACTTGCAATGGCAGGCCACCATTTCATCATCAGTTGCTGCAAACATGAAAGATGCTCACGCAGCCTCGGTGAGAGGAGTCAGGCGCAGAAGCATATTGCCAGATGTCAGTCCCCTGACAGATCAGACCTGTCAGTGGAGGAAACAGGAAACTTCCCAAGACATCAGGATGTGAAGGCCTGGGGGAGAAACTTTTTCAAAAAGACCCATGAACATTCATTTTTTCCGAAGGGATCCACACCTCAACAGAATAAAACCCTTGGTCGATAGGCCAATATTGTCAACACTGAAAAGCAGAGGCTCTCCAGGCAGGATTCCTCCCAGCTTTACCGAGATACTGAGTCTGGGACCTTCTGCATACACAGATATACCCCCTGCTTAATGGTTGTGCTTGGAAAGCTCCATGTGCATTGGAATTCTCTTTTGTGTTCCCAGGCATCCGGTACGTTCCCCGTTTAACCCTTGTCAGCCTCCTGCCACATGGTGCACTCCAGGTGTTTTCAAATACCAGCTCCCAGCACTTCTGAGCACTGGTCATGCTCACTGATGAAAGCCTACGTCCAAAACTAACTAGAGAGGCGGCTGGGGAACTAATAGGGTTGGGGCTATGTACTGCATAATTCGTAACCTCCACATAACCTGAATTGAACCTGATTCAAAACGTTTTCTGCTCTGGCTACTCCACCGTTTTGTTCAGCTGTTCAGTCATGTCTGACTATAAGTGATCTTATGGGCCAACTCTTGCCACACTTTCCAGTCCCGTGCCACCTGTCTCAGCTGAATGATGCTCTGGCCCGCATCCTCTTTGATGACGCCTCACCATCTCACTCTTCGGCGACCTGGTTTTCTCTTGCCACTGAGCATTCCTAGCATTCTATCTTTTCTAATGAGCGTGATCGCATGACGTGGCCAAAATACGCGAGTCTCAGCTTTGTTATGACTTAATCTGCTCCAGCGCCTGCTTGTTCGTCACCCCTCTGTCCATGGAATGAGTGGGAGCCTCTGCCAACACCACGGTTCAAGTGAGTCAATTTTCCTCTTGTGTAGCTTTTCACTGTCCAACTTTCACAACCATAAGTTGCAATAGGAAAAATAATCACTCAGACCCATCTGCACTTGGTCGCTGAGCTGATGTTCTTGTTTTTCCACACCGCTTGTCATTGCCATACGACCTAGTGAAATTCGTCGCTCTATTTCTGGACTGCATTCGCCCCTGCGAGTAATCAGTGATCGCAGGAAAGTGAATCCCTCTACACCCACCCACCCCCCAAAACAAGGGAACCAGGCTGTACTCAGTCATAGCTTTTAATGATAAGATTGCAGTCTACATGTTTAAATCAGGATCCCGTCCCAACTGCTGATGTACATTATATGCAAGTCCCATGCAAGAGGCTCGCGCTGGGACAAGAAATACGCACACACATCATTGAGCGAGACAGTAGCCACTCACAAAGTCTTCAGCGAACGGGATAGAAGTCCTCCAGAACTTCTGCCATAGTTTTCTTTTCTAACAAAAGAGAGAATACCAAAAAAAGTTTCAGTGGAAGACAGACAGAAACACCAGTGTATGCAGCCCTATGAAAATCGCAAAAACAAGAACATGCACTAAGGTGACCTTCCAAACCTTCAGCATCCCTACCCCGACTGGGGATGACAGGAGCTGTTCCACCAAGGAAGTATCCATGCGAACCTTAGATTCCTTCACCCCCTTGTGGTGATTTCATGCTACAGAACAGGGTTGCCAAGACCAATTTTCTTCCAGGTTACCAGAAAGGGAAACTTTACAAACAGAATAGAGACATTTCAGTAAATGAATCAGATGGTTTGTAAGCAAGCTCTTGACCATTTTTAAACCCTTGATACAGGTATGATTTCCTCTTGATCTTGCAGGATATTAGAGCAAACACCCAATTCAACCAGCAGAGAGCCAGCACCTGCTGTCAGAAGCCCATTCTTAATACTATCAAGTTTTGTCCCTGCCTATTATACCGGCACCACCAGAACAAAAATAGTCACAAAAACCAAACCCGTCTGCTTTTAGTCTGGGTAAAGCTTTCACTGGTTGATCTACTGATGAAGGAAGGCACAATCAGCAACACCAGGACTGACTGCCATCCCATTTGCATCTGCCGGTACATACCAGAAATTACGTGTGCTATTCATGCCCTGCCTTTTCCTCTGAGGAGCCCCTGAACACGTTCTCCAGAACAACCCTGTGGGGCAGGCCAGGCTGAGAGGGCCTGACTGGCCCAGGCACCCAGCAGGCTTCATGGCTGAGAGGGGACTCTAGCCCAAGTCTCCCCAGTTCTAGCCCAAGGCTGACCACCATGACACACACAATATTTCCCCAGGTGAGCGTGTGGGCAGAGCCAGCTAAAGGGTTTGAAAGGGTTTAATTGGCAGCATTGCCTTCCAATCTCCGGATGCATAGATGGACATCCCATTGCCATATCTTATTATGGTATTTCAAGGTCTATTGCCTTGATTAGTGCCTCAACTATAACTTTACCACCTTAACTGTTGAAAGGTTTACAGAACGCAGAAAGCTTCTGTCTAATATTTAAACTCTATTATCTGTTATACCTCAAAGTTTAATTTAGGTTAGAAACACAGTATGTTAAAAAAAAGATTATCACCTGTCCTCTAAAGATCTATTGTCCTGACTACAGACAGAGAAATCACTGCTCCATTTCTCAACAAGCCAATTCCACACCAGGAGCTACAAGGACAGTTTGTCCAGAAATTGGCAATAATTAGGGAAAAACCACATCTCTGGTCCTTGAAACATCCCTGAAACTCAGGACAAGTCAAGTTTCTATAAAAGCAAACCAAAGTCCTGGAGAGGGCAATCTGTGATTTCTTGCTCATGTGTATTATGCTAAGATGTCAGTCCATCATTAAGTACAGCAACAAAATGTGGTTTTGTTAATTTATTAATGTGGTTTTAAATTTTTAACATAATGCAATACCGTTTTTATTGTTTTAAAGTTATTGTTGTTCACCATCCAGAAAGTTTCAGCTATTTGGTAGCATGGAAATAAAAATAATATTTTGCTATCACTGACTTCTTGAACTGATTCTTGTCTTCCTGCAGTCTCATATATGTAATTTTTAAATAGTAATCCAATGCTGACTTGTGATTTTGCTATATTGTGAGACACATGAAGGCCAGATTTTTAAAGAAAATTCTCACTTGTGTATTGGTTCTTGCTGCTTGATTGCTCCTGCAACTGGCAGGAAGAGCTAAACAAACCAGGGACTTCTGCTGAGAGTGACATCCAAGCCAGAATGGACTCTGGTTTTCTTATCAAGCCAGATTCATAAACCAAAAACAACCCATGGCTTGTGACTCTGGCTGTTATTCCAGGTGGTGATGTCAAGCTAAACAAGTCACAGACATGGAGTGTTGTCCTCTGAGGGAGAAAGACAAGCCCTACCCCACCCTTCAGCAACTTCCAGTTCATAGCCAGAAGCAACCAGTCAAGCTTGACTTTACCACATTAACAGGGGAACATCCATAACTTAGGCAGTTGAAAGACTAAAGGCGCAACACAAGAAATGCCCTTAGAGGCATTCTCCTCACAACAGGCTCCGGAGATCAGCCACTCTATGATTTTTCAGACAGGAATCCATGGTCAAGAACAGCAACTTTTAAACCTAGCTTTCCTAGGACCATGACCATGATTGGCTGAAAAGGATTGTGTGCCTCACAAAAATGGACTTACTACGGATGGAATTTTGAAAGCTCCTCAAGGCAGAGAATGATTATCTGCTTCCATTACTCTGGAAAAGCACCGCTTATGTCACTCGAATTAAACAAATAGGTAGTGCTTAACATTTTTTATTCAGGAATGTAGATGTAACTATGGTTAAATGGTAATTATATTTTGATATTAACACATGTGTGGTTTATAGATCAGGTGGGCAAATATTTGATTAACAACCTGCCCCTGCATCTGCTAATCTGCTTTATTATTTTCTTTGGTTACTGTTTTAAGTTGTCTACCTTTACTGTAGTTACTATTACTTTGTACTGTTTTTCCATTGTGTTTTTTTATTGTACACAATCTTTGGTAAGCTCTCTGCATCTCTGCATTAACAAAAAAAGAGGAGAAGAGGAATAACTAACACCCTCCTCTAACAGCAAGCTCAGGTGCTAGAAACTGAGCCAAAACAATGCCACTTGAGAAACAAGAAGGAAGTCTTATCATGCTGGGGGAAGTCAAAGGTTTACAGAAGTACAAAAAATGTTAAAAAATCAAAGGGGGCAAAATTTCCGAAAAACAGCCCAGGGAAGACGATGCATGCTCAGTAGCCAAGGAAGGCTGAGAGGCAGCAGAAAACAACAGTGGAAAACTAGTGGGCTGGACGGATGTGTGGAACGGAGCATCCTAAATGAGGACAGGACTGGCCAGCATCCTGCAAAGAAGCATTCCTATCTGGGGGATGAGAAAATAACTACAAGATTTTGTTGCAATTATGCTATTGGCATGACTTCCCTAATGAATTTCATCTGCTGCAGCAGCACAGTTTGGGCAATGAAATAACTTTAACAACTGCTTTGTATGAGCCCGACTGTTGAGGGGCTGCACACCATCAGCTCTTGTGGAAGCTGTGTAACATAAATTTATAACATTTATTTATAAAATAAATAAAAACAAACAACATAAATGTACCTTGCTTTACAAAATCCTCAGGATGATGCCTTATGTACTCTGAAATCTCTCTGTCTCTCTTAGCAAATGCATAATTGGATCGTTTAACAAGGTAATGGCCAATATAAAAGCCCACCGATGCCCACAGAATTTGGCGATGAACACCTAGAACACAAGGACAAGGAAAAAGAAAGAGTGACGCCTGGCCGGTAAGTTAACAGGCATCTGCATACAGCTGCTTTAATTTTGTTTTTAATAAAGGAAATAAAGACTTTTGGAAGAAAAGCCAAAATTTATTTATTTATTTATTAAAACATTTCTATGCCGCCCCATTCGCCGAAGCCTCGGGGCGGCTCACAACATAAAATTAAAACATAATACATACAACAAATTAACAATATAAAATAAGTCGCCCTGGCCAGATAAAATAAGCGAATAATATTAACAATTAAAATGACGTTTAAATAAAAAGGTCTTCGCCTGGCGCCGAAAAACAAGTAACGACGGCGCCAGGCGGACCTCTCTAGGGAGTGCATTCCATAGATTGGGCGCCACCGCAGAGAAAGCCCTCCTCAGAGTACCTATCCTCCTAATTTCTTTCACGGAGGGTTCCCGGAGAAGGGTCTCTCCTGCAAATTGTGCCACACAGCACCAAATCAGCAAGAATTACCTGTCCCCTTTTATCTGCATTATTTGGGGTTTCACACAGGAAACATACTGAGCCCCCTTATCCCATTGTCTCTCCATTGTAACCTCCCTGTTGGAGCATGCAGTCTTTTTTCTTCCCCAGCGCACTCTGGCCCTGCCCACACCATGCAGCTTTTGCTTCTCTTTATCACCTCACTAGTTTTTCCTAAGAAAGTAGGAAGTTGCTTTACAGCCACTTGGACTATTTGTCCACCTAGCCTAGGCCTTCCCACTCCACTGCTTCCAGTCTAGGGTCTCAGGCAGAGAAAATTCTATCAGCTGCCATCTGAACCATGGCAATAGCAGGCCCTGGAACTTTCTCCATGCAAAATGGTTGCTATACTCCTCTAGAACTCCCAGTGAACAGATGATAAAATAGCAGGTTTTAAAAAACATGGCAACACCCAATGAAAATGCTCAGTTATGGCTAAGATGAAAAGGTAAGACTCTAGGATCTGTCTGAAGACCTATAGTGTTAGTGCCTGTCAGAGTTAATTGGAGCAGAATTACAAAAGTAGGGGGCCACTATTTAAAAGGTACAGTCCCTCAAGGCCACCAACCTGACTGACATGCACATGGTAGGCATGGCTGGAGCTGGGGTCAGACGAGATGGTCTGGGAGACCCCTTCTGGCTATGTTTCCAATTGGTCTTACAGACAGGCACACACCCAGGGCCTCTGAGGTTGATCTCAGAATGCAGGCAGATTGTTATGGGTGAAGACGTTCCTTCAGGTAATTTGCTCCCAAACCAGGAAGGCTTCAAGGATAATCCCAGCATTTTGAATTTGGCTTGAAAGGCAGAATGTCACAAAGCAAGCAGGTCCTTGCATTGGCTCCTCCTCTTTCTTGTTGCAGGTGAACAAGAAGGATGCAGTGCTAAAGAAGACAAGCAACTGCAGCAATTGCATTACAAAGGCAAATGCTGCCCTGCTTTCCTCTGGTTCTTCTCCTCGGGGTCCAAACCCCAAGCCCTGTCCTTTATTAAGGACAAAGGGGGCTCGCCTCAAGCAACAACAGCACTCTGTTCCTCTGTTGCAAGTCAGCCTCAGCAGAAACAGCCGCCCCCTCCTCGCCTTGCACCTGGTCCTCATAGGTGCACTGGTTCTGGGAACGGGGGCTGTTTAGCTATGCGTCCCTTCATGAGTGGATCTGGCCCTGCGTGAAAAGTCCATCCGTACCTCTCGCTCCCCCCCACCCCCCTCTATTTCGAAAACCACGCCGCGGCCCTCCACAAACCAGAGCGGGCCTCTGAGCATGCACGGAGTGACTTCCCCCCGCATTCCTCCCGCTCCGAGAACTTAATAGCGAGGGGGGCCTCCCGGCGGGCGTGACTCCCGCCCCTCCCGCTCGACTGACCCGCGGCCAGGATAGGCCTCCTGTTGAGGCCGTTCTCGATCAGGGCGCCGCTCCAGCCCACGAAGGCCATCCAGACCGAGACGAAGCTGAACAGCGGCGGCGGCGGCAGCGACCGCGCCTCGTCCGGCAGCCGGAGCCAGAGATGCATGGCGCCGCAGGGGAGGACGAGCGAGGGGGACCCCGCGGAGCCGCACGAAGACGCCGCGGCGGCAGCAGCGCCAACTCCCGGTCCAAGGGCACCGCGGTCCGGCCGCGATTCCGTCCCCGCGGCGCGCGCGCCCCGCACGAAGGTTCCGCTCGCTTTCGTTCCGCACGAAGGTTCCGCGCGCTGTGCAGGAGACCCTCTGGCCCAGCGCCCTGCAGCCCAGGGGCAGCGGCGGAAATGAAGGTGCGGGGCTCTGCGGGTCGCCGATGCCCCCCCGGATGAACCGGCTTTTGGCCCAGGGCTCCTTCCTGATGCCTCTCCTGGAATCTTTCTGCCTGCGATTTCCCCCTCAAATCATGGACCCTCCTCTCTCTCGCCCATGCATCCCTCATGTTTGCAAATAAGCTGTCCTTACGAGACTGGGTGCTTTAAAGACGGGCAGCTGCACTGGAGCTTAAGAGCATGTGCAGAGTTGTTTACTCGCAAAGTCGTGCCCGACCCACCACGACCCCGTGGACAACATTCCTCCAGGCTCTCCTGTCCTCCACCATCCCCTGGAGTCCACCCAAGCCCACACCCACCGCCCCAGTGACCCCATCCAGCCTCCTCACTTACGGAGTAGCAGGCGCAATTTTGTGCATCTCTTCTACCCTGCGTCCTCAGCTCGGATCCTAGCATCGCTGCTGCCCCGGAATGCTGGACACACGCATTGACATGGGGCACCCCACGTTTTTGAGGGGGACCCTGGCTTTGTTGCCAAGCCCCACCAGATCACAGCTCTGATGGAGTAAGCCAAAGCAGCAGTCGCGGCGATCCAATCTACATGGACTCTCAGCAGCTCTTTCGTGGTTATTTCTGGCCTTGCTGAGCAACTCGGTGCCATCCAGAGGCGCTTATTTCTGCCCTGGCTCTTTTCCTCTATGCTTCCAAGTCCTTTCCCTGCTTTTCTCCGGACAACCATGTGAGATGGGTTGGGACTGCAATTTCCATCATTCCCAACCAGCATGGCCAGTAGTCGTAGCCTTACACATTTGGAGAACACCATATTGGAGATGGTGAAACTAGATACAACGGGGGTTGTAGTTTGGACTTAGCTCTTACACAAGGTAGTTCAATGTAACCGCAAAGATAGTTGCAGTCCTGCCACCCCAAATGCTTTCAGCTAGAGTTGTGAGTTAAAAGAATGAGTGGCTGAAAGAAATAGTGTCAGAATCCCGGAATCTCAATTTGAGAAGAGGGAATAAAACTTGGGTTCGTGGGAAAGACCAAGCATCCAGACCATCTGAGGCTTTATTGTTTTACCCCCAAGGTTCCCGTGGTACACTCACGATAATGCATGCATTACCGGGCAGGCAGAGATGAACTCTGCTGCAAAGCTTCAACACCATTACAGGGCATTTATGGGGACACAGGTACAGGGCAATCGATGACAGAATGCAGATTACAATAAGATTCCGAGGTCATCACATGCAGAACAGATAAAGAAATGTCAGTCAATCACACAGTAACAATGAGATTAGTATTGACACTTTAGTTGATTAACTTGAACCCATCTCCAGGTCTGCTCAGACATGCAAATTCAAGCCACTAGAAACTATTCATGATAAGCTCAGACCCTTATCTCTAAAACATTCTGCATGATCAGGGCACATGAAGCCCTCTGGGCTATCAAAAGATTATTGTAAACTGAATTCCAACAATGACTATTTATAATGTATATTTGGGCTAAAATGGCCTACTGTAGCGTACAGCTAAAGGTGAGAGAAAGGAGCTGGGGAATGCCATTTTAAACAGTGACAGCTTGGTTTTGAGAAGGAAGACAGGATTTGATCCCACAATGCAAAGGCACACAGGAGTAATGCTTTTCAGACAGGATTTACCCAAATTTTCCCAACAATAGGAACTTGATTTGGGAGGCAGAGGTACTGTTGGTGGAGTGTTTCATCTACAGAGCAAAGCTCAGCCTTTTCTGGGCATTCTTGGTGTATTCCTAGCCCCAAATCAAGCACACAGCTTCAAGCATCAGTTCTACTCCTACACCCAGAAATGTTTGTAGTAGCTAAAGTAATCACAAGTGTCTCTGACTGACTTTGACTGGTGTGCCAATCACATCTCTTCTTGGGAAAGTCAGATTCCAAGGTTACGCATGGGTTGCTCATCTCCAAGCTGCTCCCAAAAGGTTTTTAAAAAAAGGTTTAAAATTCTGCTGCTGCCACATCGGTGAAGCACTGCAGAGCTTCAGTGACTTAATAGGCCAGGAAGGACTTCCTGACAGTTAGGACCCCTAGGATAAGGAACGGGCTTCCAGGGGAGGTGGTTGAAGCCCCAGTGGTGAGGGTACTGGCGCCGGGGATCAGACTAGATGGCCTGGGAAGCCCCTTCTGACTTGCTATGTTTCTGTAGCTAATATAGTCGAGACTTGCATTGATGGCCTGTTTGCAGGGTCAATTCGAAGTTCTGGCTCTTTCATATGAACTGGAATTCAGTTGGAACTTGGGTACATGTCATTACCTACCCAAATGATACACTCCCTTTAACACACTCCCTTTAACAAATGAGGGGAGTCAACGTGGTGTGGTGGTTAAGAGTGTGGGACTGGGACTCAGACAATCTGGGCTCTAGTCCCTGCTCAGTCATGGAGCCAACTGGGTGACTGGGCCAGTCAGAACTTACAGGGTTGTTGCTGTGAGGATAAGATTGAGAGGAGGATAATGATGCAAGCCAGGAAAGAAAGGCAGGCAGGCAGGCAGGCAGGCAGGCAGGATATAAATTTGCCTTTAGATTAAATAATCCAGGTGCCCCTGCCAATTGTATTTTTAGCAGGAGCAATTTTCCAAGGGAAGCACCCACTTTATGGAACATCTTGCTCCAGTTCTTCCCGACATGGTGTGAATTTTGGCACCAGGTGAAAACCTCTTTCAGAAATGTCTGAAACTAGTTTTTGGTATTAATCATTAGTTTTCCTTTATAGGTTGCTGCTTATTGCTAGTTCCTGTGATTTTTCTGTTATTCTAGGTTTAGGTTTACTGCTTGATACTGTTTCTAATATTTATTTCAAGCTTTTATATCCCTCCCTTCACAGTGTCTCAGGGCGGAAATACAATAAAATACATGAGTTTTTTCAGCTGAGTTTATACCCAAAGAAAAGCTGGTATGGTTAAAATTTATATACAAGCATTTTAATGTGTTTGTGCATGTTCAACACACACGACAGGTAACTTTGAGCTTTGGCATTTCCCAGGATGTGTCCTCCTGTCCCAGCAGAGAATCCCAGTGGCCACAGAATGCTTTGGGATCTCCTTTCCAAGGCCAGTCTCTGCTCTGAGCTCAGTTAGACCTGGCTGCTTCCTAAAACTGCAAACATGGCCATGAAGGAAGGAAAAGGGGTGAGTGCAGTGGAGTGGACTGGAGTAGAGTGGAGTAGGGTAGGGTGGAGAGCATCCAGAATATGAAGAACCCTGTGGTATTTCCTGCCCCAATCCCACCAGCTTCAGAGACTGTCTACAGTCCAGAAATCAGACACATTGGTGCAAACTGTCCTCATCTTCCTCCTACCCGGCTTGCAGGGTCTCAGGGCACTGGATTCACAGACGCCTCCATCTTCAGAGGCTTCCATCTCACCCAGGTGTGCTCCACAAGATGGCACCATGAGCAGTTGCTTACCAGCCAATGGCACTTTGCACCTTTGCCTGTGAACATGGATGGTCCATGCAGCATCTAAAAGTTCTATGCGCCATCAATATTTATTGTATAAAAACAGAAGCACAGGTGCAGAGTGATACCCATCTGCAACTGTTTTTTCCACAAGCAAGTCTCCGTATAAAAGTATTTTATTCACATCTTTTACCATGCATGATTATAATAAAGTTTCCATTCTGGAGACGAGCAATCCTGTTGTTCAAGTAACCTTCAGGGTATGAGCAACTATGGACCCATTAAGATAACCAATATTTCGTTCAGATCAAACTGAAAGTTAAAAAGGAAACTCCAATTCCATTTTTAACGTCCGATTTAAAAGTCTTGTTGTAAACTAGGCTTGTAAGCTCACAAACCACCTCCTTCTCACCCTGAAAATTGTCCAGGATTCCTTAACTGTATTTGCAGAACACTTTCTTCCTCCAGGACCTTCAGAGAAATGGGAGCATTTCTGAAGCAGGACGGAGCAACCTTAAATGAACCGGACACAGTGCTGTGATGCAGCTGCCACCACGATTTCAGACAATTTGATTTTTTGGAAGGATCCCTGAGGACATAGTCTGTTGTAAACACCCTCATTCCCCTTTTCGCCTGATGGCTGGTGGTCCCACGAAGGCAGAGATGTACAATTTGACCCATGCATACATGATGCCCAGAGCACAATAAACTGAAGTGAGCAATAGAGGGAGGAAGGGAAACTTTTGCAGCCAGGCAACGAAAGGAAAAACGATTTCACAAAAGATTTCTAGAGGTATCAGCCCCATGAGATAGGTTGTTTCCAGCCAGGTAAGCAGAGGCCCTTCTTTCCTATAGGTAGAGAAAATGGGATAATTACTTCAAGGGTTATCGCTTTAAGAAACTGCTGCATTTTAAGGTCATTTCTGTGCTTTGCAAAGGTGTGAAAATGTCTTACAGGGAAAAAGCAGTACCTAAATGCAAAGACAAATCGGAGGCCAAAATGAAAACAGTATGCCAGTGTTCCTATAGAGGGGAAAGCAAAACTAAACAAAACCCAAGCTGGCTCTAAGGAGAAAGGGTGCATGTTTAGAGGAAAAACAAGGCCCACAATGCCAATAATTCCCAGCTGTCATGGCTGGCAGGGGATATTGGGAAGTTGATGGATTTTGCATCCTAACTCACTGAAGAAGACAGCCTGGGTGTTAACAATTAAGATAAAATGAATTCATTCCTGTTTATTATGGCATGTTTAGCTCATATATGGCAAAGTTGGTACAAGGTCCTGGAAAACATGTAACATGCGTGTAGAGTCAGATCTGCAATTCTGGTATCTCAAATGTGACCTATTTAGGACCAAGACAAATTTTTCCTCCTCTAGTCCCATCCATGATCCTCTAGAACTTCAGGGAATTGCAGACATGGAAAAGTGAACGGATAACATTTTCCTAGCAACAACTTGGTGGAAAGGAGTTTTGATCACAGCTCAGTTTGAAAGTTATTTGTTAAACTGAAAATGAATGTTCTCCCTGGTAAAGTAGGATAGGTCTTTAATTCCCCCTCCCCACCCCCAGCACATGTCATGACTCACTTGTTATCAGGAACTGTTTGTTCTGGAAATGCCTTTTCAAGTTTATCCATTACATGGAATTAATGAGAACCATTGCATGTCTCTTATTAAAGACACAGTTAATTTAAACCAGCACTTGCTTTCCTTGCTTCCAGTGTTATTGATACTCTAATCTCTGTAGCAGAATAAAACCCATTGAGCCAAACAAATATGAACCTAGTTTCAGGCTGCAATTCTAAGCATATTTACTTCTGAATAAGAGATACTGAACACATTAAGACTTACTTCGGGGTAAAGACATATTCATACAAGACAGAACTGCCAGCACTGGGGTTTTGCACCTTCCAGGCCTTCCTGCCTCAATAAGCTGCAGTTCTAAACACATTTGCACGGAAATGAGCGCCATGAACATAGTGGAACCTACTTCTGAAAAAAGCACACAGAAGATTCAAGAGCACACCAGCCATTTCGTGCATCTGTACTTGGGAGGAACCAGTCCGTCTGACTAAACATCCACAGGGTCAGACTGCATGATGCGCGTAATCCGGCCCTCCTAGCAATTTAGAGAAGAGTTTTCTCTTTCCCGGCATAGCAATGGCTTATTCAGTCATTACCTGAAGATGGCCTTCAGCGAGGAGAAGCTGTACACTGTGCAGAGCAACATGAGCAGTATTTTAATTGGCAGCTCTGAAACACAAGGGAAGATCCGCAAATTATGTGTGCAAATGCTTCTGATTTGCCTACGGCAAGATAAACAGCTCTGGGGAAAAAAGCATGCTTTCTTTGTTACCGATGGGTGGATGGGTGATACATTCAGTGACCCTCCCAGCCCAAGGAACCTTGCAGCAGTTAGAGAAAAGCCTCAAATGTGCAGCCTCAGGGTGAAAAAAGAAACAATAGGATGCAAATGAAGACAAAAAGTCACAGGGCTGGTCCAAGGCATTTTGCTGCCCCAGAGAAAGCCGCTCTGCAGGCCACCCTTTTTGCTGTGCAAGTCGCTCTCCTGCTCTGGTTCCCGCCTTCACCTTCTGCTGCTTCGGAAGGTCGAGTGGCAGGGTGGCGTAGTGGTTACAGTACTGGACTGGGATGCAGGCAATCTGGGTTTTAGCTCCCAACCAGCCATGGAGCTAACAGGGTGACTTTGGGCCAGTCATGGACTCTCACCCTATCCTACCTCGCAGGGCTGTTTTTGTGAGGATAAAATAGAGAGGAGGGCTTAGTAAGCCACCTTGGGTTTTTTTTTTTTTGCAAGAGGAAGAAAGGTGGAGTGAGTATAAATGTGATAGTATCAATTAGGAAGAACAGAATCACTAAACAGTAGGTTCCATTGAAGTCACTAGAACTTACTGCTGAGTACACCTATTCGGGAATGCTTTGTATGGACCAACCATCTCTCCCCTGAAATTAACCTAGGAATGGACAGGGAACTCCTGAAAATGCGAAGTGAAGGAAGGGGAGTAGAAAGACCAAAAAAAGGAGTATGGAACAGGGAAAAAGGAAGAAAGAGCAAGAGCAAAAGGAAGGAAGAAGGAAGAACAGAAGGAAAAGAAAGAGGTGCAAAGTGGCCCAAAAGAAAGGAGAGGGGAAAAGAGCAAAAACTGGCCAGCATGCAAAGCTTAGTTGTATTTTAAGAAAGCTAAGGCAGGAAAGGTGACAGGGGAGACTTACCTGGAGCTGTGAACAGCAAAGGGAAGAGCGAAAGGTGTCCTGTGGTAGACAGCACCAGATAGATGCCAGCATCTCTTGATCGCTCCACAGACAGCAAACTGAAAAGCAAACAGGACTTGTTCAAGAGCAGCCACTGTGGGGTCTCTTTCAGCTTTCTTCATCCAGTCTTCTCTCTGTGCTGCCACTGCCACCCGCTGCCAGCATAAGCCGACGCATGTTCATATGGAAACACGCCCCACTGAGTTCAGCGGAGCTTCCTCACAGCAAAGCAGGTGCAGGATTGCAGCCTCACCCACCCACCTTGCAGCTTTACCCAGATGCTCCTGCGGCAGCAAGACACTCTTTCAACACTCTACATAAATTGGCCAGGAATAGCACAGAAATGGTCCAAATAGCCACACAAAAGCCCCCGTAAGGTCAGTTCTGTGCAGAACGAGCCATCTGCTCAAAGGAAGCAGACACTGTAGCTCCCGTGTCACCTCGGGTGTCTTTTTCAGCTGAATGTGACCTGAAAAACTCGCTTGGGATGGTTTTAAACATCATCAGAGCTCTTACCTCAACGGAAGAATGGCGAGGAGTATTGCTTTCTCGTGGACGTGCCACCCAAACAAGAAAGAGCTGAGAGCACAGAGCACCAAGCATCGCAGGAAGCCTCTGGGCCCTTGGGGTTTAAACCAGAGACAGAAAACAGAGGGCTAGAAATGACAGGCAGAAACAAAGGTTCAGTGGGCATTTCGGCATCGGGCACAGAGCTGTTCGTTCAGTGGAAGCTTCCCGTTTCTGTTGTGTGAGGGACAAGTCCCTGCTGACCTCGAGCTTTTGTTAAGCTGCTTTGTGATACCAAAGGGAATTGCGGAGATTCTAGGAGCAGCTACGCTTCACACCAGTTTCTCTGGCTTGGCTCCCAACCAGGAACTCTAGGAGTTGTGGTTCTAAGAGCGTGTGGAAAAATATAGTATGCATCTTGCCCCCCACTGGCTTTCAACTGGCTGATGGTCTCAATGGTGCCACAAGCTTCTTCTGAGAGCAAGAAAGAAGGGGAAATGGAGCCATGTTTAAAATAATATGCAAAATATAAAAGGCTGAGCCTCTTGTTGAAGGCATGGATTGAGTTTGCAGGCTCGTGGACTCACATATGTGAGCTGCCTAAGTAGCAGAAAGACCCTTGTTGGACATGGGCTCTTTTGATGCCTGAACCTGGTGAAGGTGGATGGCCAGAGCAGTTCACAGAACATCCTGAAATCCAGGGCTTGTTCTAGGGTGGCTGGGTGACTTGTGAGCCAGGCCAGCACCCTCCTGACCTTGCTGGGTTCAGACAGCACAGCCACCCATACCCAGTGAGGGCAATTATGCTAATTGGGTGGCTCACAAGCAGCACAATCTGGCAAGGAAATAAACCACAGTGACATGTTCCCGCTGTGATCGTGTGAATCCACTCTGTGCTGACAGTAGCTCCCAACTCTGAGCCCCTTGCCCTCCCGATCCACGAAAGTAAGAGCAGCCCTGCTGGATCAGGCCACGCGTCCATCTGCTCAGCACCAGTGTTTTAACTCTTCTGATTTAACACTTCCGCCAAGCCCATCTGTGCCAGTGCAGAACTGTCAACACAGCCAGGGTAGAGCTGCCAAGCCTGAACGTTAAAAGGGACCCATCCCAGAGAAGTGCAGAATGCAAAGGTGTTCCCCATAGTCCATCAGGGACAGCTTCATCCGCTGCACTGCTGAATGTTAGGCTTCCAAGAGCAGAGGCAGCCATTTTCAAAGGCCCAATGCACGGGGAGGAATCAGAAGAGGCTGGATATTCAATGGCACCAACTTTCTGTTGCATGCAAGGCAATGCATCTGTTTCGTTTCCATGCATCAGAGATCCCCGTGCATTATGCCTCAAGCAGTTGCGGACATACCAAAGCTGGGCAGCCAGGGTGATTTGCATTTACCAGCATAGAGATGACAGTACAGATTAAAGCAGCCAGTGGGGTCACCGAAGGAAGGACTACGTGTTGAAATTCTTGGACCAGCCCTCCGGTCATGGCAGCTCTGGGCATCTTCGTGGGGTCAAGGAATTTATATTTCTGACCTGGAAGCAAAAACGAGGTTTGTTTAGGAGCACGATCACATTTTCAGTCAACTGGTCAGTTAGCTTCTCTTGCACAGTGTCAACTTTACCAAAAGGTATATTTTGGTTTAAGTCCAGTGGCTTGTTTCGATGCTATTTATGTATAAATAAATAAGCTTAGGATCATGGCCCCAGTTTTTTTTAAGATGTTCCGTTAAAATGCCTAAGTGGACACAACAGAGAGGATACACTCAAGCAAAATGACGACAGGTTTTTTAGTATCAAGTTCCCATCTGAAATCTTGCAACTCCATAATCTGCACAACCAGAGCAGATGCTATGGAAGCATGCATTCAAGAGCTCTTCTCTGGGCTGAGAAATTTGATCCAGAAGTAGCCAACGTGGTACCCACCCATTATCTTTCTTAGTGCCCACCCTTTCCACTTTTTCTTGTTCTGTTTCTTTTTAAAGAAAAGTACCTCATTTTCTTAACGGGGATAATTTCAAAACAAAGCGAGAGCTCTGAGCCATTGCCATTTTCACTTCCCATTAATGCCAGTGGGCAGTGTTAATAATAACAATTTCATTTCTATATTGTCTCACAGCCAAAGCTCTCTGCGGGGCTGAGGGAAACATTCTTAGGAAATGAAGGTGATGGGCGACTGAAGACCTGCGTTTTAACTCCGCAGCAGCATGTCCAGGCACCAGAAAGAGAGAAAGGAAGCTTTGTCGCCTGTCTGAAAAACAGGGCGTGTGTGTTACAGACAATCAGGGTCCAGGTATCAGGGTTCAAGGACAACAGGGAGCCAGGAGGAATGGTGGTTACCCAGCTAGAGGATCAGGGACATAGACCAGCAGGGAAAAGCCTGGGAGAAACCTGGAGGGTTCTGCGCTTGTTTGGCTGAATGGATGGGGGATACTTATGTAGAGTAGGAGGTCTGGGAGGGTGAGGAAGAGAAAAGGGTTTCAGGAAATGTGAAAATCAGTGCGGGTTTTGGGCATTCTTGCATTGAGAAGGGGAAGCATATTTGCAGTTAAGACATGCAGGATTAAGGTACTGTACCAACAACGGAGAGAGCTTTATCCAGGACATTGTACACAGCCCAGAAGTTGGGAGCCCAGTATGAGTGACAAAGACCTCTCTTGAAAGGGAAGAGGCGGGAAAGCACCTGAGGAAGCTGGCCCTAAACAGAAGAAAAAGAGTATTAGCCTTCCTGTTCAGAACTAAACCAAGGCAAAACTGTTATGTTCACAGCTTAACAGGACATTGACTCTGCTTTAGGGTTTACTGGTGCACAATAATTTTAAATTGCTGATAGCTGCTTTCAGAGCCTTTGAACAGAAAATCATTTTATAAATTAAAATGCAAACATACAAACTATCTAAAGAATGTTTCCCACACTAGATTTCCAGAGATGGGCTGCTCTGCATTGCTGTCATCCTCAAGAGCCAATTCAGAGCAGTTGGTAGAGCCCTCTCGGGCGGGTACCACCTGGAACTTAGCGGTGGAGAGGTGGGGATTGCTGATTTGGAAGCTTGCCCTCCCGAACTCTTTCTTATATGTGAGAGAGAAAGATGTGTCTTGCTGATGATTTTCCTGATGGCTTCAGCTTTCCATCCACAGAGGGATGTTGCAGATAAGGAACCCACCATCCCTTCCCCATTCTCAAGACGGGGGAGGGAGTGGGGAGGGAGAGCCTTATCATTTGGGAAGCAGCAGCTGAAGAGTGGGTAGTTTAAGCAGTGCTTTTTTTGTAAGAAAAAGGGTGCCGGAATTAATGAAATTATTTACCTTTCGCACGTAGTCGATCACTGTACACACACTCACACACATCAGTTGTGTAACGAAACATAACGGTCGCTGTGTGCGGTAAGCACTCAGTGTGCGACCACACGACCAATCACAAGCCGAGCAGCACCATCACAACCAGCGTGGATGAAGTGCGCATGCATCGGACTCAACACTCAAGCGGCCCGCACGCACCATTTTAATGATTTTGCCGCTGACCTGCTACGCTCAACAGGGTGATTCAAATCCACGTGGACCAAACATCGAATTTTCAAAAGTTTCTTTTAAAACTTGGAAAATCTGTTGAAAAAAGGTGCCGGAACTCCATTCCGGTGCGTTCTATGACAAAAAAAGCACTGAGTTTAAGGAAGATTGGGGGTTCTGACTTACCCAAGCAACGAATGGTCCCAGTGAAAGGGCAGAGACGAGGCCAACAATGCAGCCCAGAGCAGTGAAGCGAAGAAAGCTGAAGCTGCGCCACCGAACGGATCCGTCTAGAGGAAAGGAGAGATTTCAGCCCATACAGGCACTGATGTGTGGAAGGAGCAAGAAATCCTTCGAAGCATCTCTGAGTTTTAGGCTAGCTATAAAAAGGATGGCTCTACTAACCTGGACAACCACTGCCCTGCTGGGGGGTCATAAAGCTATGGCTGTTATCTCCCCCCTTATACACCAGTGCTGTCCTCTGAGAACTGAGACACATTCCTGCATAACTTTGCGCGAATATATACATGTAATATACATGGCAGGCAAAGATTGCTTTATTTAAGATGACCTTTAGCCTGCAAGTTGATCTGGCAGTTGGCCAGCTGTTTTCAGTCATTTTTTCTTGTAATTGTTGCTTCTGTTGTATTTTATTATATTACTCTATTTATAATATTTGTTTTCCACCTCTTTTCCTTCCAAGGAACTCAAGGCAGCTTACCTAATTCTCCTCATCCTCTATTGTTTTAATCAATTTTAACTGGCTCTCTAAGCCACCCTCAGTGCCCTTTATTTTAGGCAGAACGCATACAGATGGCACTGATAAAAATGTACATAAACCTCCATTTCTCAATTTTATCCTCACAACAACCCTGTGAGATAGCTTAGATGTGCATGCACACATAATTATACAACTATACACACTTACTAAAGTCACCCCAAACAACCTAAAAACCAGGACCTCACCCAGTTATTCAAAACAAGTATGAAATTATGCAAAATAAGATGATGATGATGAGCAACTAGGGGAAATCAGGCTGCTATGGCTTTTTAAAAAGCAGTCTTAAGGCTGCAAACATCCGTGTGAACTGTTGCAGGCCAGCTGCCAGTGTGACCCACCCGCCCCCGGTCCTGGACTCGATGACCTACTCGGATTATTTGCAGTGAAGCAGTAGGACCGGAGCAGGAACATGCCATATGCCGGGGCGACATAGAGGTAGATGTGCTTGAAGTGCAAAAGGGCGGCAAAGAGAAGAGCTCCTTCCAGGTACCTTTTCTGTAAGGGAAGTGGGGCGGAGAAGAGACAGGTCAGGCGGATGCTCCAGGGAATGAGGTCTCTGAACCTCGTGCAGAGGAGTGCAGGACACCGGCTGGGCAGCAAGTCCTGGCAGCAGCCTCTAGCACGCTGACCACAATGCGGGAGCAAGCCTCCAGCATGAAGGCAGAAGCCTGCTGGAGGGCTGAGTGCATGCCCGACATCTGGCCTCGTGCTGCTGTCCCTACTGCTCCTATTCTATTTGATTAACGTCGTGTAAACTGTCCTGAGACGTTTGTGATGGGACGGTATAGAAAAGTTTTAAATCAGATGAATACTTTTATTATTTTTATTTATATCCCACCTATTCCCAGTGACTGGGACTCAAGGCAGCTGCAGCAAGCAAATAAGCAATGATGTGGGAAGGATCGAAGGAGCACATGAAACAGACGAGTGTAAACGTTCATTTGTTCTCTATTATCTCCTCTGACGGACAATAGCTCTCCAAGATTTTGACAGAGGTGACTTTAAAAACATCAGAAGAGTCCTGCTGGATCAGACCCGAGGTCCATCTAGCTCAGCATTCTGTTCACATGGTGGACAACCAGCCGCTGATGGGAAACCCGTAAGCAGAAGCTGTGTGTCAGAGCATCCTCCCACTCACATTCCCCAGCATACTGTCTCTGATACTGAAGGCAGCATACAGAGAGAGGCAATAGCAGCCATGGGTAGCTTATCCTCTGGGAATTCATCCAATTCCTTTTTACAGGCATCCAGACTAATGGCCATCTCTACATCCTGTGGAAGTGAATCCCACAGTTTAACTATGTGCCATGTAGGAAAACACTACCTTTTATCTGTTTGGAATGATTATTATTACATAATTATTATATCCTACCTTTCCCCCCCTCTTACAAGCAACCCAGAACAGCTTACATGATCCTCCTCCAGTCCGTTTTATCATCATAACACCCACCTTGTGAGGTGGGATAGCGGGTGACTGGTCCAAAGTCACTTATTTCATTATTTATTTATTTAATCGATTTATATCCTGCCTTTTCCTACAAAGGGCTCCAGGCAGCTTACATCTCCTCCTCCATCTTATCCCCACAACAACAACCCTGTGAGGTAGGTTGGGCTGAGAGTCTGTGACTGGCCCAAAGTCACCCAGTTGGCTCCATGGCTGAGCGGGGACTAGAACCCAGATCGTCTGAGTCCCAGTCCCAGGCTCTTAACCACTGCACCACACTGGCTCTCTTAGTGGGCTTCATGGTCGGGAGGGGACTAGAACCTGGATCTCTCTGGACCCCAGCCCAGCCCCCCACCCACCATGCCACACTGGCTCTCAACTGCCACCAATCACCCTCATTAAACATTGCTGGATTCCAGCATGACGAAAGAGGGAGAAAAATGCCTCCCTATCCGCCTTTCCACACCATGCATAATTTTGTAAACCTCTGCCGTATCGCCTGTCGGTCTTCTTTCCCAGCTTGACCTTTCAAATCCTTTTAAGGGAGATGCCTGAGATCCCCTGAATGTTTCCTGCTGCTTCCTGTGGCTTACTATGGGATGGTGTCCTAAGATGCACCTTTTGTGCCCTTTTCATAACATTCCTGCTGGTCAAACCCAGAGGAAGACTCAGAACATGACTATTCAAGCCTATAAGAGATGATCCAACCAGAGTATTTTTGCTGCAGATGGAGTACCCAGGACCTTGAAACAGCCTCGTAAAAAAGGCACCGGCTAGGCAAACCGACTGGGCCATTTTCTGTAAAGATTTATTTCTCAACAGTATTTTTATACTGTTCATTTACAATAAGTTGTCTGGGTTTTGGAAGAAATGACACACTGTAATATAAAAATGCACAACTTTAAAAATGTTAGTTAAAACAGCATAAACATAAAACCTGTGAGGGTCTAAAAAGCAATAAAATAGGCTATTTTTAATTGAAAAGTCTGGGGAAATAAGAAAGATGTTTATGTATTGCTGGAAAGACTGCAATTTAGGTGCCAGACAAGACTCTCTAAGGAAGGTATTTCACTAACAGGCAGCCACTACTAAAGGTCCTTTTTTTAACAATCAGACACCCACCTCATCTGATGGGAGGTATCCCGAGGATGGCCTCTGAAAATGACCTTAGTGTCTGGCAGGAATGCCCAGGTGGAGACTATCTCCTTTTCCCATGCTGTTGATGCGCCCTGAATGGCCAGTGTTGAGCTAGCAAATTAACTAATTAAAAATTATGCCCTGTCTTCTTTGTTCTCATAGGCTTAGCTTTTCCTGTTTTTCCTTGGAAAATAATTCAGCACATACAAGCAGACCCGTATGATTGAAATGGCATGTTGAGAGCGCAGGTTCGAGAGACCCCTGCGGACTCTAGCAGAATGACACAAGGGCAGCAACGCATGCACCCAACTGGCCACCTTCTCGACACTCCGGTGCTGTGGCTGCAGGAAACTGGAACAGCGCCGGCATCTTTTTAGCCAGTGTAAAGAGATAAACAAGCAAGGAATAAGATCTCACATGCCCTGCAATCCTCCTTCTCCACCATATTTATTCACATCTTTTAACATTTGAAGCCAATTAGGATTTGCACTTAAACCTGGATGGCTTGAGGTCTGTTCCGGATGAGGTGGGAATGCCTGTTAGCCTACAAGAGTCGGGGATGCATTACCTGGAACAGTCGTGCAATGGAAAGCAGCATGAATCCAAAGAGGAACCCATTGTACTGAAAGTGAATATCTGAGACTGAGTCAAGGAAGGATTTACGCTTTAGACTGTAGTTGAAGCAACATTTTAAACTGTTTTCCTTCACTATGTCTTTTTCCATCAATTAGATGGCTAGTGATGAATCTACCTGGCCATAAGCTCAAAAGATCCAGTTCTCGTTAGAGCTGGAGAGGTATTTCACATCAATACCTGTAATTAGTAAAGACAATCTAACCCAACTTCTTGACCTGGAAGGATACGGTCCACAATTAAGAGGCCGAAATTCCATAAGAGGAGAACTGTGAGAACAAAGGGAGGGCTCTCCAGAATGTCCTTTCCACCTCGCCTTCCGTTTATACATCTGGAACATCTGGACAGGAAGAAAATAGGGAAATGAAGTCCTAACAATCTTATCACATTCTTCTAGAATCATAATAGGGTGATGTGGCCAAGAAGGCCATCGGGCTCGACCGGCTGCTCAATGCAGGACTCCCAGTTAAACCATCCCTTTCTGCTGGATGCTAACTGGCACGTAGAAAAGGAGACAGGAGTGGGAAAAAGAAACAAGGCCTGCTCTACTTCCACTGCCTGTTCCACCAGGAGATGAGAGAGGAACCAGGGCCATTCCACTGGCCCTATGAAAAGTCTACTTAATTCATTCCTCTTTTCTCCCCCTTTGCGCTTTGTGCATGGCGTTCTTCCAGATTGCAAGCATTTGTTATAAAATGCCCTGTTTTGGTGATCAATCGTAATGTGCTCTAGGAGACTCTTTTGGCTGAGGAACAGGGTAAAAATATCTCAATAACTACCGTCTTCATTTTCATCTGTTGCATGCAGAGGCCCCTCACCAGATTCATTGAAATGGGCAAAAGGGCGGAGGTCAAGACAACGAGATCTATTCTCAAATACCAACACTGTATCTACTCCCTTTTCCCCCTCCCCTGACAACAAGCTGTACCCCAAGGAGGGCACATCCACATACTCGCGAGCTGCATAGATGAAGAGCAGATCGGCAAAGATGACTGAAAGCCTGTGAAAGAGAACCGTTGCAGGGCTGGAATAGTTGAGGTTTTGGATCACCAGCATTTCCTTGTCAAAGTGTTTGGCGACGTGTGAAAGCACATACTCGAACCAGGCAAAAAAAGGAGGGTAGTCTAAGGTCCATTCAGAGGTTGCCTGAAAGAAAGAACACAGGGGGAGAATCTGCATTAAAGGGCAGGGGACAGGGAATGGATGATCTTAAGTGTGCAAGCTCATTTGTGTAGACACATTCATCCTGCCACGACGGCAGCAACACAAGCATGCCTTGGTCTGAGCAAAGAGGGTCTCCCAAAACGAAGCCCATGAACGGAATTCGGTAATCTCCATGCCGAGTCTGGACCGGGGCGGCTCAGGACTTCATGGCCTCTATGACGGCCATGGGCCTGTCTCAACACGTCATCGGCCCGACCCATGAACGTGGACACACTCTGGACCAGTATTCACGACGGGGCAGGAAGAGGATGACCTGAGGGTGAGGAACTTATGTTTGACTCCCCTGTCATGGTCAGATCACCTCCTGGTGAGGTTTGTGCTCGAGAGCGGCCTCTCCCTCTATAAGAGTGCAGACCTGATTGTATGGGCCCGCCCCCGGAGCCGGATGGATCCGGATGGATTCCTGAAGGCCCTGGGGGAGTTTCCGGCTGACAAGACTGGTGCTCCTGTCGAGGCTCTGGTCGAACTGTGGAACGGAGAGATGACCAGGGCTGTGGACACGATCGCTCCCAAGCGTCCTCTCCCACTGGGCAGAGTCCGCTCTTCCCCTTGGTATACACCTGAATTGCGGGCGAAGAAGCGGGTTGGGAGACAACTAGAGCGTAGGTGGAGGAAATCACGGGATGAATCTGACCGAACACACTTGAGAGCCCACTATCGGGCCTATGCTGTGGCGGTGAAGGTGGCGAAAAAGAAGTTTTTTTCCGCTTCCATTGCCTCCTCACAATGCCGTCTGGCGGAGCTTTTTCAAGTGGTACAAGGCCTGGTTTGCCCGGGTCCTAAGGAAGATCCGATGCCACCCTCAAAGGCCCGCTGTGACGACTTTGCCAGGCATTTCAGGGAGAAAATCGCTCAGATTCGTCACGAGCTGGACTCCACTAATGAATCAGAGATCTCGGGGAGACGCCAATGCTACCGTCTGGTCTAAAATTATTGGAGGAATTTCAATTATTGCGGCCCGATGATGTGGACAAGGTGCTTGGACGAGTACGTCCCACCACTTGCCTATTGGACCCTTGCCCGTCTTGGTTAATAAATAACTCCAAGCATGGGATTGGGACCTGGATCTTGGAAGTGGTTAACGCTTCTCTGAGGGAGGGTCGAGTGCCTGCCCCTTTAAAGGAAGTAGTAATACGACCGGTCCTGAAGAAAGCGTCACTGGATCCAGAGATGGCCACTAACTATAGACCTGTGGCCAACATCCCGTTTCTGGGCAAGGTGTTGGAGCGAGTGGTGGCGGGACAACTCCAAGCACTCTTGGATGAAACTGATTATCTGGATCCTTTTCAGTCCGGCTTCAGACCCGGGTACAGTACTGAATCTGCCTTGGTCGCCCTGTACGATGACCTGTGCAGGGAGAAGGACAGGGGGAGTGCGTCCCTGTTGGTTCTTCTGGACCTCTCGGTGGCTTTCGATACCATCGACCATGGTATCCTTCTGGATAGGCTAGCGGGATTGGGGGTTGGAGGCACTGCTTTGCAGTGGTTCTGCTCCTATCTCAACGGTCGATTCCAGAAGGTAGTGCTGGGGGACCATGTCTCTACGTCATGGCAGCTATGCCATGAAGTACCACAGGGCTCCATCCTATCCCCTCTGCTATTTAACATCTATATGAAACCGCTGGGAGAGGTCATCAGGAGGTGTGGGCTGCGGAATCATCAATACGCTGATGATACCCAGCTCTACCTCTCGTTTTCCACTAATCCAGGTGAGGCAGTGGCTGTGCTGAACCGGTGCTTGGCCGGGGTAATGGAATGGATGAGGGCCAATAAACTGAAACTCAACCCAGACAAGACGGAGGTCCTGTTGGTCGGCGGATCGGGCTTCGGAGAGGGTGGATTTGACCTGGTCCTGAATGGTGCAACACTTCCTCTTAGGGACAAGGTCCGCAGCTTAGGAGTACTCCTCGACCGGAGCTTTCTTTGGAAGCTCAGGTGACAGCGGTGGCGAGGAGCGCCTTCCTTCAGCTTCGGCTGATTAATCAGCTGCGCCCCTACCTGGAGTACGACTGCCTGGCGACGGTGACACACGCGCTGGTGACTTCCCACCTAGACTTCTGTAACGCGCTTTACGTGGGGCTTCCCCTGAAGACGGTCCGAACACTTCAATTGGTGCAAAATAGAGCTGCCAGGTTGCTGACAGGGACGGGGCGTTATGCTCACATGACTCCAGTCCTCCGTCAGCTTCACTGGCTTCCCATTGAAGCCTGGGCCCAATTCAAGGTGTTGATTATGACCTATAAAGCCCTAAACGGCTTGGGTCCTGGCTACCTGAACAAGCGCTTACGTCCGTATATGCCCGACCGCCCTTTGAGATCTGCGGGAGAGTCCCTTCTCCGGGAATCCTCCATGAAAGATATTAGGAGAGTAAGTACTCGGAGGAGAGCTTTCTCTGCGGTGGCGCCCAACCTATGGAATTCACTCCCCGAAGAGGTCCGCCTGGCACCGTCGTTACTGGTTTTTCGGCGCCAGGTAAAGACCTTTTTATTTAAACATCATTTTAATTGTTAAAACATATGATCTGGCCAGGGCAACTTCTTCTTCCTTCTCTTTTCTCCTCCAATATTATTTATTTACTTATTTTATACTGATAATTTTAATTTTATATTATTATGTTTGTAACTCAGTGTATTTTTCGTATTTTTGTATTTAATGGTAATTTATTATGTTCTATTGTATTTCAATGTATTTTATTGTGTTGTAAGCCGCCCCGAGGCTTCGGCAAGGGGCAGCATAGAAATGTAATAATAATAATAATAATA
>NW_025336259.1:3028182-3033919 GCF_004798865.1 Varanus komodoensis
TAATAATAATAATAATAATAATAATAATAATAATAATAATAATAAATCCATTCAAGGACGTGGCACTTCTGGACAGGATGGAACAGCAAGAGTCCGACGGCAGAGCACGTGCTTGATGTGAAAGGCCTCTCATCAGTGAGAAGAATGGACAGTGTTCCCATTGTCTGGGTTATCAGTGCTCTGCCTTTCTCGTGAATGGCAGGAGGAGGCAAATTATGCAGAATGAGCAAGGATATCAGAGCGGGCCATTGAGAGAGATCGCACATGCCGGCTTTTCTTGGTGCAGGACGCTGGCTGTGTTTGTGAAACGTTCTGGTTTGGCAGAGAGAGCTCTGGCTTGCACTCGGGACATCTGAGTTCAAAGCCATCCTCAGCTGGCTACAGAATCAGGCTCAAAGAGTGCTCATCAGTGGCACCTTCTCGAGTGGGGAGAGGTAACAAGAGGGTTCAGTCTTGGGCGCAGTGCTCTTCAGAGCTTTCATTACTGACTTGGATGAGGAAGTGCAGAGAATGATTAACAAATTTCCTGGCAAGGCTATGACTTTTCCCACCCTTAAAGCATTCAGGATGTAACTGGACAGCTATCTGAGAGGATGGTTTAACTCAGTGTCCTGCACTGAGCAGGGCTGGACCCTCTGGCCCTTCCAACTCTATTATTCTGATCCTCAATACAACAGTGGAACCAGCTGCCTGGAGAGGCTGTGGGCTCTCCCACAGTGGGGGCATTCAAGGCGAAACTGGACCGTCATCCAAGTGGGATGGTGTAAACTGGTGTCCTGCTATAGGAGGGGGTTGGAGCCAGTGGCATTCATGGCCCCTTCCAACTCTACTATTCTATGAAATAACAACAATAAAAGCCTCTACTTAAATTCCTCTAACAAGGGAAAACCTATTGCCTAAATCGCATTTAAGCAAAATGGAAAAAACCACACCGTAATCTGCATTATTTGACACACGCTGGACATAAATCACGTGAAGTATTAGTTCACTTTTACTCAGCACTGGTTAGGTCTCATCTGAAGTATTGTGCAACACAGTTTAAGAAAAATGCAGACAATCTGGAAAAGTTTCAGAGGAGGAAGCAAGGATGATCCAGGGACTGGAAACAAAGCCCTGTGAGGAGATAATGAAAGAACTGGGCACGAGAAGTGGAGAGGAGTCAGGATAGTACTTTTCCAGTACTTGAAAGGCTGGCGCAAAGAGGCAGGTCAGGATCTCTTCTCAATCATCCCAGAGTGCAGGACATGGAATAACGGGCTCAAGTTACAGGAAGAACTTCCTGACAGTTCGAGCATCACAACAATGGAGCCAGTGACCTGGGGAGGTGGTGGGCTCTCCCACACTGAAGGCATTCAAGATGCACCTGGACAGCCACCTGAGAGGAAAGGTTTAACCTGGAGTCCTGCATCGAGCAGGGGTTGGGCCTCAGTGGCTTTCTGTCCCCTTCCAGTCCAATTATTCTATGGCTTCATGACTTCAAAGTCCCCTCTGCCCCCCCTGCTGCCGCCACCAACTGAAACTGCTAAGGTGAGGCATGCTTGTAGGGCAGCAGGGGCAAAGCCACTGAGGCAGTGGCCGCAGTGCTGTACCGTCTGGGGCAGGGCTGTGGTGGCTGCGTGCACAGACCCACCGCTGCGCCCATTTCCAACTCTGGACAGGTGGGCCCATTGGCTTTTCTGCAGCAGTGGACAGAGAAGTTAGCCCCTGCCGGCAGCAGCATGGGGCAAGCGGAAGACGAGCAGGAGAACAGAGGATCCGCTGTAGCTAAATCAGTCCAGTTCACTGAGCCCTGGTAGGACTCCTACACAACCTGGCTTGCATGAGGTGGTGGGGAATCGTGAAGTGTACATGAGGAAAAGAGTTTGTGGGAAAAGCACACCAGCAAAACTCCACCTGAGACTGGACCTCGTTGTTCTGGCCCCAACGGAGCATGTGTGCAAGACAAAAGGACAGCCACACTTACCTCGTAATACCACTGAGAGACTGGTAAGCTATGCGTAATGGCAAGCCAGTTTCTGTGCACTTCAAAATCTGTGGAATGACTACAAGAAACGAGCTGTTAGTACCTGCATAAAGGAAGACACAGAGAGATCTTTCACTTTGTATTTACTATGCTGTGGCAGGGAAACAAGAACTAGTCAGCAGCTCCCTGCTATGCTACCAGCAGACAACTTAATTTCAGCCATTGCATTCACAAATTAACCCGGTTGGAACCACCGTGGCGTGCAAAGAGATTAATGGCACGTATTGCTTTCATGCACAACAGTTGATTCCATTCCTTCCTTCCAGAAACAGAAATTATTTTTGCCAAGTTAAAAATGTGTTTTAGCATTTTGATCACTGTCACATCGAACACTCATGTTTCCAGTTTTGAAAACCAGGCGCTGCAATGACTTAAGCTCCTCTTTTCTCCACAAAATGTGAAACCTTGTCATATATGCTCAAGTGAGAAGCTGAATCTACCATCACTGCCTCTTCCTTGAAATTGCATTTCCATAGGCAGGCCCAACGGTGGACTGGGCACATGGGTATCCTTGTTATCACACGGAGCATGCGGAAATTGCTGCCAGGTAATGCCAAATGCTGAGCGCAAGCTTTGCTTAGCTGTTTCCAAGTGGGCTAAGAACTACAGTGTAGCTGTGGCTGCTCTCAGAAACCATTCCCCAGAGTCAGTCCCCAGAAACCAAGATCGCGCTTTGCAAGGCTCACAACAAAAGCTAAGTACAACTTGAAAGTCTGCCCATTTCCCTAGAAACAGCCATGTAGTCCAGTGCCTTGACAACATTGACTGCTCCTGCATTCTTAAGCTAAATGAATGTTTGCCAGAATTGCTGCAACGTGGAATTTTCCATTCAGTTTCAGGAAGCCCACAGGTGAGCTAACTATTACCCTGCTTCATCCACCTGAGCGGCATCAAACTCCCTTATTTATTTGGTGCTATTGCATCTCTCAGTGTGGCACAATTGCTATGAGCCATATATATTAATTGGGGTAGGTCTCCTTAAAGGGTCTCCTGCGGAGAATTAGAAATAAAATAAGTTCTCTTGTTTATACCGTCATGCTTCTAACAAACCAGAAATGAACATCTGTGCTTCAGGTTCACAAGAAGCAGCACCTGCTCTGCCTGTCTGTTTCCCCAAACTGCTTGAACAGTGGTCCGATAATTCCATACTGTGTCCAGTGGAATGAACCTGAGCAATTGCTTTCTAGAACTGCCCATGGACATCCCAACTGTGGGTAATTTCAGAAGACACAGTGCAATGGAGTCTGTCCATCCCTCACTCCCTTTCTGCCTTTTCAGTGGCTGGGAGAAATTCCAGGGTAACACTGGACTCTAGCCACCTCATAACGTCATTTCCTAAGAATGGCCCCTGAGTTCACAAAGGAGCCAGCTGGAGCTGGGGAAGTACTTAAAAGAAAACAAAAGTAATCATTAAAAGAAATCAGCAGGGCACTTTGGTTCAGGAAGCGGTATCTTTTGGAAGGATGGCACCCTTGACAGCTGTTGCCCATTGCCTTTTGCTGGAGTGGGCTGTCCTGGCCAAAAGGTGAATAATCTGACCAGGTATAAAATAGCTTCAGATGTAGAGTATCTCACTTTGGAATAAGAATATGATGATCCTGGATAAGCAAATTCCAAAAATTCTTTGAAAAGGCCACAGGAAAAAGTAGATCGAAATAAAGCAACTGTTTCAAATGTTCTGAGCTCAGGGAGGCATTTCAGCTTTGAGATAATGGGACTAAAAGCTTCAAAGACTGTACTGCCTACTAGTCAAAATTCTCTGTGTGGTTTACAGCAATACCTTACTTTTAGTCTGTTTGCTTCTTCAGTTCATTCAAAATAGGGCTGAATACTGATGGAATTGCTATAAGCCACAAGGCAAGCATGGCATAAATATAACCTTTTTGTTAAGCTTTTGAAAATGTCCTCAATGAAATAAAATCAAGCAAAGTAGGAATTTGGCAAATATTGCAAGTTTCAGAAAAAAATTGTTCTTATCCTTAGTCTGTACCTATGCAAATTTATTTATTACATTTATATGCCACTCCATATCCTGCAGGCATGTCCACATTATATTCAATGGGGCCAAAGTGCAGTAGAGTTGCAACCCAACCTTGTGCATAAAACTGCAACCATACAATATCCTCCTACTCGGAAATAAGACTCCCATTTCAGAGGGCTTCATTTGCAAGAGAGCATGCAGAGAACCTTCAGTCCTCGACCCATTTCCCTGAATTCAGTGCATCTCACTCCTGAGGAAATCCTCATAGGAAACCAGTTCATTTTTTAAGTGGTTCTTGCATGTGTCCTCTGCTCTATGTATGCTGAACTTTGTTCACAATGTACTTTTAAGATTAATTTTTAAAGTTTCTGTACAAGCTCTGCATCGTGACTCCCGATATTTTTTTCCCATGAAGATTAGAAAAGCTCATCCTACAACAGAAGGGTAAAGAACGAATGGCCAAGAAACCCTTCAAGGGGCTGGAAAAAAGCAGGGGGTGGAACATCCTACTGGGAACAGCCAGAAAGGCTGCGAAAGCGGGGAGGGGGGAAGACGCCCGACAGGGACAGCAGAGCGCACAATGGCGGGTCGTACCCTCGCCTCGCGCTTCCCGCCCCTTCTCCCGGCCGGAGTAGAAATAACGAATCCGGATTCCTTACTAGGCCGGAATGAGGAGCATTTTGAGCAGCGTGACCCCAGCTGCCAAAGGCAGGAACCAGCCGCTACCTCCGTGCGCCGCCATGACGTGCCTCTTTCCCTTTGGGTCCCTGACAGGACCGGGAGTACTGCGCATGCGCCAAGGAAGGTAAGCGCCGAACGTGCCACCTTCCTTTGTCGAAGGCCTTTCGCTTCAATGCGCTTGCGCGGAAATGGAAGCGGATGGGGACGCGAAGGAGTGCCAAGCGCTCGCGCCTGCGCGTTAGGGTCGCTCGTGTTTCCTGTATCCGTTGCTTACCTTTTGTAAGGAATCTAAGCCTAGGTAATCCCCTAATTTCAAAAGAAGCCACTCCCAAGTACAACCAGTATTACACTCATGTAAGTGCATATACAACTGTGGTCTTACCAGAGCAAAAAGAAAAGCAGCAGATTCAAATAGGGTTCAGAAGTGCTGCTTTCCCCCCTCCTTGCTCTACCAGAGCACTTAAGAATGCAAGAAGAGCTGTGCTAGATAAGGCCAAGGGTCCATCTAATCCAGCATTCTGTTCACAGAGAGGCCAACCAGCTGCCCATGGGAAACTCAGAAGCAGGACAGGAAAGCAACTGCACCCTCCCTCCCATGCTCCCCAGCAAGACATACTGATCTTGGAGGTGGAATTGGACCATGGGGACTAGCAGCTATAGATAATCTTCTCCATGAGTTTGTCCAATCCACTTTTTGTTGTAGTTAGTCGCAAAGTTGCATCCAACCCATCGCGACCCCATGGACAACGCTCCTCCAGGCCTTCCTGTCCTCCACCATCCCCAGAGTCCACCTAAGCTCATGCCGACTGCTTCAGTGACTCCATCCAGCCACCTCATCCTCTGCCGTCCCCTTCTTTTGCCATCAATTCTTCCCAGCATCAGGCTCTTCTCCAGGGAGTCCTTCCTTCTCATCAGGTGGCCAAAGTATTTGAGTTTCATCTTCAGAATCTGGCCTTCTAAAGAGCAGTCAGGGTTGATCTCCTCTAGGACTGACCGGTTTGATTGCCTTGGACTGCAAGGCAATCAAACCGGTCAGTCCTAGAGGAGATCAA
>NW_025336259.1:3034019-3047100 GCF_004798865.1 Varanus komodoensis
GCATCAGGCTCTTCTCCAGGGAGTCCTTCCTTCTCATCAGGTGGCCAAAGTATTTGAGTTTCATCTTCAGAATCTGGCCTTCTAAAGAGCAGTCAGGGTTGATCTCCTCTAGGACTGACCGGTTTGATTGCCTTGCAGTCCAAGGGACTCGCAGGAGTCTCCTCCAGCACCACAAGTCAAAGGCCTCAATTCTTCGGTGTTCAGCCTTCCTTCTGGTCCAGCTTTCACAGCCATACATTGCAACAGGGAAAACCATAGCCTGGACTATACGCACTTTTGTTGCCAGGGTGATGTCTCTGCTTTTTCGTATGCTGTCTAGATTTGCCATCGCTTTCCTCCCCAGGAGCAAGCGTCTTTTAATTTCTTGGCTGCAGTCCCCGTCTGTGGTGATCTTGGAGCCCAGGAAAATAAAATCTGTCACTACCTCCATTTCTTCCCCTTCTATTTGCCAGGAAGTGGTAGGACCGGATGCCATGATCTTAGTTTTCTTAATGCTGAGTTTCAAGCCAACTTCTGTGCTCATCCACTTCAATCCACTTTTATAGCCGTCCAATTTGGTGCCCATCTGTGTATCTTGTGGAAGTGAATTTCACAATTTTAACACTGGACTGTGTGAAGCTCTTCTTCCTTTTACCTGTCCTGATTCTCTCCCCAATTATAGGATGTCCCCACTTGATTCTAGCATTATGACAGAAGGAGAATAATGCCTCTCCATCCACTTTCTTCACACCATGCATGCATTTGTCACCTCTGTTGGGCACAATCTGTGTGTTTCACACAAAGACGTGTGAAATTAAGTCTGAAATTTTTAGTAACAGGTGAGGGCAGAATTTTAGGCAGCCAACACACTGGATTATTTAAACTGCCTTCTTGAACACCTAATACCCACATAAACGAGTCGATCCATCTGAAAGTGATCCATACAGGTGTTTCAGAAATTGAGAAGCAATCCTTCTTTTACCTTACAGATTTTATTTTAATTCAATGGATTGTTGCTTGTTAGGCTGAATTCCCAAAACCGCAGTGTGGATTAGATATTGAAAAAGGATAAGGAAACATAAATAAAATGGGGCTCTTTAAATTATTCACCTTGCATTTTGCAGACATAGATACTTCGCAGGCTGCCATGATACATTCGCCTTACTTTAAGAGGGATACAGACACAATGGAATGAGTTGGGAGGATGGCTAGTGGAATGGAAAGCAAGTACTGTGAGGAAAGAGAAAAGGAATGAGTACCCTTTGGCCCAGAGAAAACGGGGGACAGGATCGCATCCGTCAAAGACCTGAATGCTGCTGTTGCTGAGAAAGGACAAAGACTTGATCTAAGGGGTTTAAGACATTAGAGGTGAGGGTTGGAGAATCTAGACCTTATTGAGAACGGTGTGAGCAGTGCATAGGAAACTCCCTTATGCTGCATCAGAACTGTGGCCTGCATAGTCTCACCGAGAGTGGTGGGCCATGGTACTCTCAACCTTGTGCTGTCCAGAGGTGCTGGACAACAGCTCCTTTAATTTCCAGCCAATGGCCATGCTGGCCAGGGACTATAGGAGTTGCATTTGAGCACCAGGTTGGGAAAGGTTGCTCAAGAATTTCATTTTGGGGTTGGGGAGGAGACTGGAAAGGCTGCAGGAGAATTCCCCTTCTCTTTCCACCCATCAAAACCCCTTCTTTCCACCAACGGGCTTGCTTTCCTGGCCATGGGCAGCAGTTGGTGCAACTCTTTCCACACTGGCTGCAAGGGGAAGGTGTTGGAACTCCAGTTCCCATCTCTGAACTTGAATCTAGGAATCTGAGATAGCCTGTGTCCCCTCAGATGCTGTTTTGGGCCGTCATTTTTCTTCCTCTGCCGCCCTTTTCCTAACTCTACAATATCCTGTTGACTAGAACCATACACAGTAATTCAATTTTGGCTTCTTTTCTGCTGACGCCATTGCCCATGTATCCAGCCTTTCAAGGGAGACAGATATAGAAATGCCTTGCTTTTAGAATTTTCTGTGAGTCAGGCTGTGTTTGACTCAGTAATACATAAACAAACATAATGCAGACAGTAATTTTCCATGTCAGAAGATGGATTAAAAATGGGCTGGACAGTTCTGACCCTTTATGTCATGAGCTGAGGTTCCCCCTTCAAGCAGTCAAAAGCCACAGGCCTTGCAAAACATTCTTTATTACTTCCATGTGTAAAGCACCCAGAGCACAAATGGTTTGTTGAACCCCCAACCCTAACCTTAGTGAAACCTTCAAAAGGGCCCTCTGAAGTCAAGCACACCTCCTCTCAGCATGCTGATCGTTTAGTTGGGTCTCTGCTGACACCTTGCCACTGGGTCAAGCACAAGGGGGGAGGCTGGTCTGAGAATTCCCCCCCCCCCATGGTCCCTCCCACTGTCTTTGCATCTTGGCCATTCCCAGGAACTACCTGGCATGGCAAAGCATCTTGCCTTGAGATAATCACCGTCTGCTCCTGCTCCAGAACTTTGGGCTAATACATGCTCCTCAATCTCACTGAAACATTCCTCACTTTCTGATTCTGAGTCAGCGTCTCCAATGCAGCCAGTAGTCTGTAGGAACACTTGCCTGAGCCCACCCTCCCTTTTGCTCCCACCTGTCTCCTGTTTGATCAGGTGAGGAGCTTAACAACTTTTACACCAAGGGCCAAAGTCCACCTTGGAGAAGCCCCGGGGACTCATGCCAGTGGTGGACAGGGCCAAAGGTAAGAGGGGTATTGCCAGTGTTTTAAGTTAATAAAGTTGTTATTGCAGCTTCTTACTGCCAGTAGCCAAGCCTTAAGAGACGCTTAGTAAGCTTTTGGAAAGGTTTCACCTTTTGGAAAGGCAGGATAGTGCAGAAGCCAGGAAACCACACAAAGGGAAAGGCAGAGGGCTTGTGACCACCTGGAGAGACCTGCAGAGCCAAACCCGCACGCCTGCCTAGATTGTGCACCTCTGGTCCCCATGTCGGAGGTCATGCTTGATGGCGGGGTCTGCAGCAAACTACATGATCTGTACGCAACAGAGTAGGCATGTACAGACTGTGCAAAGGGGTCAAAAACTGGAAGACCCCTATGATGTCTCAGTAGGAAGGGTTTTTTTTATCCCATTCCTCAAAATAACAAAAAAGTTTCCAGGGCAGCTTTACATGCAAATAAAAAGGAAATGCGATCTTTTAAAATGAGTAATATCAGATAATAATAAAAAGATCAAATGGATATTACATTTACCAGAGATAAATGTTATGAAAAGGCCTAAGAAAATAAAGCGCTTTTTGCTTAGCCCCCCTGGAAAGATAATGGAGAAGGCACTAGGCAAGCCTCCCCAGAGTGTACAGTACCCCACAGACAGGGATTCCCCTGCAGCAGTGAGGGGGATTTCTAAGGAGAGGTCCTTTTTGGTTGTGGCACCCCAGTTATGGAATGCCCTATGAGCTGGTCCTTTCTGTTTCCACTGAAGAATGTTATATTCTTCCAGACAATTTAGTCTTTTGAATGTGTATGTGTATGTGTGTGTTTAAATCTGATACTGCATTTTTAAAAATCTTGATAAGACAAGACAGCTGCCCTTTATTTTGATTTGATACTATAATTTTAAACTTTCCAGTTTTATATTATGTTATCTCAGGTCATATTATACAGTTTTAATTTGAACTACCTGGAAAGCTTTAGCTATTCAGCAGTATACAAAATAAATTGCTTCCAAAAATATCAGAGCCAATGCAGCAGTTTAAGAGACTAAAGGGGCACTGGCTGTTACAAACCACCAAAAACTACATCCAGAAGCACACAAGAAGCAGCAAATAATCATGATAGCTCTATGCCATATCCCACTTCAGAGGCTAGATACTCCTGAATAGCAGAGAAGGATGTCTCCTGTGGGTTTCTGACAGGCATCTCCTTGGCCACTGGAGAAGAACTTCATGGCCTGATCATCAGTTTTGACTGTGTTAACATATCTACATTCAGAACTAACTGTAGTTTTTGGAGTCTCTTCAAAGGCACCCAATTCATTAGAATAATCTAACCTGAATGTCAAGTTCATAGACAGCAAAATAAGTCAGGCAGTACACTACTCCACAGGCATAGAAAATGACAACCCAAATTGTATAGGGCTATACATCAGGTTTTTGTAAGTTTGGAAAGTACTGGAATAAATGTTCCACCTTGGAGAGGCCTATGCATCCAAGAGGAGAGATGCTATGTTCCATCTTCTATGATCCATGTCAGAATTACCTGTGGGACATTACAATCCATTGTAAACCAAGCCTGGAAAACTCGCAAAGGCCTATATCTAAGGTTAACAAGCAGATTTATTGTAAACATCTGTTAAAACCGAGATGTTTTCAGAGAGGGTTCAAAAGATCTTACAGTTCTGCAAAAACAGACAATTCAACCAAATCTGTCATGGAAATTGCATTTATTGCATAAATTAATAGCATTCACAAGGAATCCTGCAGTGTGATTGAGCATCAACTATTGGCTCTGAGGACCATGGCCATTTGGACATGGTGACAAAATAGAGTTCAGGTGAGGTGCAAATATGTATCAAGGTCACATAGCTGACTCCTGACTCCAACTCACTTGAAGACTTTCCAGGAGGCTGTGAGGTGAAGTATCAGGAGCTTTCACAGGATCTGTTGCTGTGCCAAAAAAAGTTTTTCTTTTTCACAGCAACTGAAACCAATTGTCCGAAGGAGTAAACTATCTCCAGTCTACCCTTGCTTTGATCCTCTGCCTCCCCCAGGAAGAACATCACAGGAAAGGGAAGACCACGTTGACTTCTTCCAACCAACTAAGGGTTGAAGCATCACTGGGAGGCTGCAGCCCCTGCCTCCCAGGACAAGGATCTGCAACAGAAGACTGGCCTGGTTCCAACAGATGGACAGAGACGGAGCTGCTGTAGGGAGCCAGAAAGAACACGCACCTCCAAGGGCCAGTTGCACTGGGAGGATTCACTCCCTGTCTCCCAGGAAGAACATCTTGGAATGATGAAGACCAGGTCACCCCCAATGAGCCAATTTACACCCCTGGAATGGGTCTGTCAGGCCCCATCACTGCAAGCGCTCTGGAAGTCCTGAAGACATACCTGTTTTCTTGGGTTTTTCCTGTGTTTCATTGGACTGTTAAGGGATTTTAAGTACAATCTTGCTTCAGCTTGAGTATTATCTGTATTATCTTAGAGGAGATCAACCCTGACTGCTCTTTAGAAGGCCAGATCCTGAAGATGAAACTCAAATACATTGGCCACCTAATAAGAAGGAGCAACTCACTGGAGAAGAGCCTAATGCTGGGAACAATAGATGGCAAAAGAAGAAGGAGATGGCAGAGGATGAAGTGGCTGGATGGAGTCACTGAAGCAGTCGGCGTGAGCTTGGTTGGAATCCGGGGAATGGTGGAGGACATGAATGGAACAGCCTGGAGGAATGTTGTCCATGGGGTAGCGATGGGTCAGACGCAACTTTGCTGCTCAACAACAATTATCTGTACTAGATATATATTGCTAATTTTCTGCTTTATCATCACATGGGATTTTACTGTACAAGCTGCCTTGGATGAGAGCACTTTTGTCCTTACAGGTAGCCTAAACATATTTTAAGTAAATAACATAGCGATAAATAAAAGCACTGAAAGGAAATAAAGAATTTTTAACCCTCTTTGGTGGGTACAGAGAACTCAGATAAATTAGTTCTGTTTCCTGACCACATGGCAAAAGAAGTCAAATGAAAATTAGGACTGGCAAAACATTTAATTATTGGAAAATGACCACTGAGGCTGAGAGAACCCACAGCGACAAGGACAGTTCCAAGGGTTACAGTGTCTCCCAAAAGATGACGACATTGTGCTCTGGATAAAGCCCAAGCTAAAATAAATCAGTGTAATTACTGGTTGCAATATTTGAAATGGCTAAGAAACATGCTTCAGACCAAGGAAAGGGAACAAATGGTGGAATCAAACTGGTTGAGGCTTCCCCAACAGGAGCAAATAGAAGACTTCCTTTGTGTCAGGCCAAAAAGATTCTGCTGTCATCCCCAACTCTGGACTTTATTTTGGAACCAACTTGTAGGCACAGATATGGCATTGCCAATGGATGACTCAGGCAGGTCCCATTACCGCCACCTCCTCAGCTGAAAACAATTCAGGTATGAATTATGACCCACTAAGCTGAAGACAGTGAACCAGCTCGTGTACCGTGGCCCAGCGGAAGCTTGGCAATTTCTCTTTTTGGGAATATAAAAATGACGGGGTGAGAGAAGGCCAACAGCTTGTCAGGCCATACAACCAGGTATGGCTCAGGACCTATTGAACAGATGCCGTAACTCAGTAGAGGGACAGGTGAGGTGTACCAAGCAAGCTGGTCGAGGACTACAACTTCCATGCAGACTGGGGATTAGCCAGAATGATGGAGGCTGCATTCTGGAAGGCACCATGTTGGGGAAGGCTGGACCAACGACTTCCCACTCCAAGGCAGTATTCTAACAGGGGGTGGGGTCTCACATTCCTTAAGGACCAGATTGACAGCTTGAAGTTGTTGCTAGATTCAACACAGCCACAAGATGCTCATGGCATCAACAGTCTTGATGACCTAGCCACAGGCATTTATGCCCAAGTAGCACTGCTGTTTTGAATAATTGCTAATGTTATTCTTTTTCATTCAACATTTTGAAAAAATCTACCTCATTGTGGGTTCTGCTGCTTTAATTGTTTTCTTCATCATATAATCCATTTACCTTTCAGTTAGCTGCCTTTTATGTAGAACATGGGGTATATATATTCTTAAAAGTGCAACCCTATGCACGCTTATTTAACTGTAAGTCCCACTGGGTTCACTGGGGTTTACTCTTGTGTAAGTGTGTGTAGGATTGCAGCCTAAGATAGACTAACGGTGGCTAGAGAGCTACAATCCACTTGAGTATGCAACAGGAAGTGTGGAGACCTGATTTGAACCACAAGGCCACTGTGGTTGGTTGCTGTCCGTCTCTTGGCATACTTCCAACCATACCTGGGCACTGGGAACCCACTGCAAACTCCCACCTATCCTTTGCCAGCTGGTTGTGGAAGGGTGGGAGAAAGTACTTTGTATGTATCTGACCCAGGGGTGGTGAAGTTTGAGGGCTACAGAATGAGGTGTGAGCCCATTGTGTCCAAATAAACCGTAGTTTTAGTTTAAAATTCTTTCTGCCAGTGACTAAGCCTTAAAAAAAATCAATACAACCTTTCAGAATGCTGCTGGTAGCGGTGGGGAAAACATACAAAAGCTGGGAAGCTGAGCGATGATTGGGAGAAAAGGTGAAGGAGGCATGTCTTTCTCAGGACTCCCAGAGGACCAGATTCTGCAACCTCACATTTCCAGAAGAGTGCTAGGCAGTTTTAAGATGCTTCCTTTCTCCGTCTGCCTAGAACCGAGCAAAACAGCTGGCAGTGACAGCTGCCCCTCCCCAGCCTGCTACCTGGGCCCCATTTTATCCCATAGGCAGCTCAGCTGTAGTGTGGAATACTCAGGGAATGCATCTTTCCTTCGGAACCTGATACCTGGTCATTCACATTTTTAAAAGCAGCATAAAGGCAAAGTGCTTGAGTCATGCTACATCTACGATCCAGTGCCTGTATGACCGAACTGAGGAGGGAATCAACTCCATCAGTTATCATGCCCTGCTCAGTTCAAACACCTCTTTCTTTCAAAAACCTTTTTGCATAGGCACAACTGCATACATCCCCAAGGCTTTTTGAAAGGGTCAGTGCACAAGATTCCTTTTCCAATGGGAAAAGAGAGGTTAAAAGAGAGGTTATCTTCTCCTTTCAGAAGATAAAGGCAGAATCTCTTGCAACTCCCAGTCTCTGTGTAAACGATTAAATATTGCTAATTGTCCCCCCCCCCCCCAAATATCCTGAGCAGGAACAGACAGCTGTATGTCCATTTGGGGCCATCTTAGATGCTATCATCATTTTCCCTCAATCCTTGCCACTACGATTCCTGCCTCCGCTCTGCTAGGCACCATGGCATCAAACATGCAAAAGGGGTGACCGAAGAACAGGACATGGACACCCCCAAAGCTGGTGTCATTGCTAGTACCAACAGAACCATGTAAGAGTGGGCTGATCTTTTCCTTGCAATGTTTTTTGGAGAAAGGGCAGGCCGTTTCCACAGAACCAGGATCTCCATGACATGGGCTGAAGGAGACTTGTCTGGTTCCTAGTAGAGCCCACATGCCAATTCATTGTACATCCCTGTCCTGGAGAGCTTCAACATATATATTGGTTAATCTGTTAAGTGAAAACTAACTTCCAATTAGAAAATGCTGACTCAGATTAGCACATGATTTGTGAAGGGAACTCCAACCTGCAACTTATGTCAAGACATAACTTCATTTACTATTACAGAGGAATGAGGCCAAGGAAGTATGCCTACTTGTACCGAATTAGCCGGATAATCTTATTGTTCATGAAATCTGAAGAGTGTGGGTGAGAGGAGTCAACACAAAAGCCGTCGCTCATGGCGATTTTCAGTACCTCTTCCACAAATACTTGGAAACTGTTAATTTGCTTTTTAGCTGGCAGCACCCACAATCTCTTTAGGTTCTGCCTTGTGTACTCCTCTTCCGGCAGGCCTTCCACACTTGCAACCCAGTCCAAGGTCACATGGTAGGGATCTTGCAAGTAACTGGATATTGACGACAAGTTTCCATTGAAACAGAAGTAGAGTTTGGAGCCCAGGAGCTTCAGGAATAAACTGGAAGTGCTAAATATGTGGGCAGTGAAGACTTCCATGTTGGAAGAGGACAAGCTGTAGATCTGAGGAGCTTCCCGGACTGTGAAATGAACAGTCTGAGTCCTCTGATCCAACGTAATATTGAGCATGGCATTCTTCTCTGCTTTGGAGAGCTCCACTTCCTTCTCCTGTAGGGCCTCAATCAGTGGCTGGATCTGATAAAAATCGGCTTCTCGTCGAAGCAAGCCCATTTCTTGGAAGTCCTCAGGGAGGTCCAGATGAGATGTTCTCAGGAAATTAAGGATATAGCGGAAGACTTTCCCATCCCTATCAATGAAACAATTGCCTTGGCTGTCCCTTTTTGTTGGCATCTTCCCACTGAACATGGCGCCCAGCATGGAATCAGGAAAACTGGTCAAGGTGGACAGTGAAGTTGTATACAATTTTCCACCAACATTTAGTGTTATAGGCTCCGACATGATGCTTCAACTTCAGAGATATATCTGGGAGGAGGAGATAGTGAGTACCAAATGTTAATGTATGAATTATTTCAGTTTTGAGGGGGGAAAAACACAAGTGCATAGTAATACAATTTTCTATTTCTTGCTCCAGTGAGAGTTAGAATTCTGTTTTATTCTACACATGGAACATACTAAGGTTGAGATAGGTATATGTATTAGATCCTTTTATGTGTAAAGTGAGATGGTTTTTATGCCAGAATTCCAGGACCTAAATGGTGTTGAAAACAGGGTAGGAACGTTTCCTTAATGATAGTAAATATCCCCTGCTCTTGAGGAACCTCCTGCCCCAACCAACTGACTTAGAACTTATGTGGGCCAGGGGAATCCAACTATTTAATGAAAATTTAGTAGACACTATTTTAACAGGTCCTCAATCACCACTGCCTCCTTCATATAACTATTCCTAGGCACATGATAAAGTTCACACATATCTTCTATTGTCCTGCATCCCTCTCCTCTCTGTCTTCTTGCTCCTTTATCTGCAAACGGCAAGAAAGGAGGCAGTAGGGGTGTTCTCCCAATCTAGTATAAAGAAGGGCTTAGAAAACATGGCATCAGAGTAATCAGCGCAAGAAGGGAGAAAGTCTGGAGGCAGTAGGGAAGGAGCCAGACCCCATCCTTGGTAACAAAATGTTGCAGCGCTCTGGGAAGTCAGATCTACATTCTGCTGTATATTCTGTGCATATTTATCTGTCAGTATGAGAGCTAGGAACGTGCTTTCAAAACAACAAATAAGTGAATGTCCAAAATATGTGCACTTAAAAGTAGCTGCAAGATTTTGTGTTAGAAGCAGTATTTCATACTTATAGCGCTATTGTAGCCATATGGATTTTTTATGTATTGCAAGCTACTAGTATTGCTAGTGTTGTCAGGGCATATATCTATATGATCAAGGCCATTCAAGCACATACGCCCACATGTGTATGTGCATGAGGACTGTCTTCTGACCCTTTCTGTATACGCCTTTCTTGGCAGGGTGTAAGGGTCTAGTCCTCCGGATTGGGCAATATTTATTTATTTATTCTTTTAAAAATATAAGTGCATGGATTTGTATGAAATGCATACAGCTTTTTAGCCATTATACATAGGCTTCAACAAAAGCTGACAAAATATCCCTATGAAGGATCCATTTCATGGTGGCGTCTGTATCTACCCATTCAAATGTTGAAAGTGTTTTTCGGTCCTCAGTTCATTGCATAATATGAGGTGAGTGTTTTCCTTCCAGTTTTGTAATATCAGCCCTAGCTGCTATAAGAACATGAAGAATTCATTTTCCCTTCCACTTGCCAATTTCCATGAAATAGGTAAACAATTTAAATGAACATGTACATCAGTGACTATCAAATAACTGTTGCAGTACAAAATTTAGCTGTGTAGCAACATCCCCCTGCAAAGAGGCAATTCTTGGAGACTGCTGAAACAGATGTTTAAAACAAGTATTGCACTGCCAGCAACTAGCCAACTTACACAATTGTTTATTAAGGAGATATTGTGGTATCTAATAGACATGAAACAAAAGATTTTGCTGAGTAAGATGCAGCCTAAGAACCATGGATGTGCCAGGCAGACGTCAAGGTAGTGACTGGGCATTCTGCAGTGGTGCTCCAAGTACTTTCTCAATTCCCCAAATAGGGCCAAAGGATCGGAGACCCCTGCTGCACACTTTCTTTAGGGCAGAGGCACAGAAATCAGTGGTTACTCAGGTGCCCATGCCTCTTTCCCTGATCTGCTGACTGTTTCCTGCATTTGTGCAATTTCTGCCATTCTAAAATATGGAAAGGCTTTTCCAAATGTGTAGGTACTGGCAGGAAGAACCTTAAGCTAAAATATGCTGGTGGTTTGGGCAGCCCGTCATGGGAACACCATCCCCCAAAATCTTCTCCAAAGTGGAATTCACTTGAAAAAAAATGGGAAAAAATCCACACTCCTGTTTTTAAGTTGCCTGTGAAGGGATTTAATAGATTCAGCTGCCAGGCTTCAGGAATCTGAGTAATCAAGGGGAGTGAAACCCTAAATGACTGCACATGGAAGCCTGTGAATCAGTCTCTGAGTACAGAGATATTTAGACTTCTGGAAGGCTGATAGCACCAGCTGCTACCACCTTGTCTTGGGGTTAATGATATTTCTCCTTTGAACAGTGTCAGAACAGAGTGTTCCAGGAATGTAAATGCAAGAAACTGCACATAGTTCCCCCATTAACTCTGCTGTTGAAACCAGATAAGAGTTTGCTACCATTTTGAGATGGTAACTTTCAAATGTCTGCACAAATATGGACTGGCCCAAAGAGACATTACACACGTGAGTCGGGGGCAAATCTAATGGAACCTTCAGGCCTATTTCCATCCATTACGGCAAGGCATTCTGAAATCTTGCATAATTTGGAGGAGAAGAATGCCTAGGGGATGGGGGTGTTTTATCCACTACTTGCTTTCTTCAGCCTATCAAGTGAAAACAATATTGGGCCGGAGAGATATTTCACTGAGCCATCCTTTAGGCTGGGCAAAAATGGTTCTGGAGGATGTTAATAATAGGAAATGAACTAAGAATAAATGAACTAAGAATTACTAGGGATCCATCTAGCACAGTTTTCTGTCTCCAACAGAGGACAGCCAGCTGCCCCTGAGAACATCACAAAAGGGACAATCAAAGCTATACTGCCACTGAATTTGAAGATTACATTTAGATGTCATGGCTAAGTGGTTTAAAATAAGATAAAAATCATGATGGATAGATACGCATGTGTAGGATTTTGTTATAAAGTCATTTTAATGAATTCTTAGATGCAGCTTGTCACATCACAGTGCTTACAAGAGAGAAGAAAACTGCACTAGATGAAATCATGACACAATCATAGCAGGGATTGGGAGCCTCAGGCCTGGCGTCTCAATTCAACCTGCCTGCCCCCCCACCCCAAATGACCATGTCTGCTTCCTATCTGTCACCAATCATTTGGTGGCTTCTGGGCTTTTGGACAGTTCCCCCGCCGCCATTCTATAAAGGTGCCAGTCCTAAAGTTTAGCTGCTGGAAGTAACAACTTTAAGCTAAAACATGCTGATGTTTTGCTTCTACCACTTTAGTTCCATTGCCTTCGCATGTAGCATGTGTCTTGGGCTGAAAGGTTGGGCTGAAAGGGGTTTCCCACCCCTTTGGTAAAGGATCTGGAGCCACAGTCTTGAAAACTGAGCCATCCAAGCTTATAGGTGAAAATCTGGTTCCCTTGGGTAGAAGGTCATTTGTGCCCCTTGTACAACTAATATAAATGTTTTGGCTTTGTTGCTGGCGAGAGGTTCCTGCAATGAACTTTTGCTCCCTTCAAGATCTTTGGACTTCCTAGTTCCACATTTCTAAGCTATTTGTGTAAAACAGGGGCAAAAATTGCTATCAGTTCATACATCAGACAATTTAAGGGTCGAAACTTGAAGTTCTACCTGATTGCCTGTGAAACGTCACTCTAGAAAAATGCAGAGCAACTGGCCAGTGTCATTCTATATTTAGCCTGGAGCAAAAATTTAGACATGTCTGGAAAAAGGCTGAATATACCTCCAGTATCTTTGCCATGAAAACCCCATGGACAGTACCAAAAGGCAAAAAGATATGATGCAGGAAGATGAGCTCCTCAGGTCGGAAGGTGTCCAATATGCTACTGGGGAAGAGCAGAGGGCTGATACTAGTAGCGCCAGAAAGAATGAAGCGACTAGGTCAAATCCGAAAGGACACTCAGTTGCCGATGTATCTGGTGGTGAAAGGAGTGTCTGATGCTGCAAAGATCTATACTCCATAGGAACCTGGAATGTAAGATTCATGAATCAAGGCAAGCTGGATGTGGTCAAACAAGAGATGACAAGACTGAACATCGACATC